>NC_056714.1:6204778-6207278 GCF_018831695.1 Puntigrus tetrazona | reverse complement strand
ATAACCAATATAAAGACAAACCAAAAGCCCTCTTCTTTTCTTAAAAACTCCAGATTTTAAAAACCCCTTTATAAAATGGGGTCAGTCCACTCAGCTGAATTTTACTGGAGTCCATTAAGAACAAAGTAGAATCCAGTCCCAGTCCTCCGGCTTGACTCAAAATAAATTTTGCAACATTCCTCCACACAAGATCTTCTGTCCAGTTAAAAATCTTTGAATAAATTGTAAACGAAAAAGTTGCTCCTCTGCTGGCCAGATGTACAAGCCCTTGACCCCTTCATCTTTAGGGGAGATACAGTACACTCTGGGGTACCCAGTGAAACTTAGTCCAAAAAAGTCCACAATAAGAGCCTGTAGTTTTGCAAGAAGTCCACTTGGGGTTCTGTACATGCCAAGCGGTGCCAGAATGTTGAAGCAACCAAATTATTGATGATTATAATGCGACCTCTAAATGACATTTTAGGCCACAACCATTTCCACTTTTCCAATCGTCCTTTTGTTTTTTCTAAAACACCCTCCCAGTTTTTTTGCAATGTCGAGTCTTCTCCAAGGTATACACCTAAATACTTAAAGCCATTTTTCTTCCATTCAAGTCCAGCAGGTAGATTAGGAGACATTTAGCCTCCCACTTTCCACATATAACAGCTTCACTCTTATTCCAGTTTACCTTCGCTGAAGACAGCTTCCAAAATCATCAATCATTTTCTTAAATTATCTACTTCTTCTTGCTTATTCACAAAAACAATAACATCATCAGCATAAGCCGACAGCTTAATTTTAAAATCACATTGTGGTATACTCCAGCCATCAATCTTTGCCCTTATTCTCACTAACAGTGGTTCAATTGCTAAAGCATACAACATGCCTGACAAAGCACATCCTTGCCTTATGCCCTTGTGATCTTAAAAGGAGCACTCAGGCCACCGTTAATTTTAAGTATACTCTCAATGTTTCCATACAACACCCCAATTACTTTAATAAAACTCGGCTGAAACCAAACTCTTAGCGTCCGCCAGAGGTAGTTATGCTCAACCCGGTCAAAAGCTTTCTCTTGGTCCAAGGAAATGAGACCAACGTTTAAACCCAATGATCTAGAGATATCAAAAATGTCTCTGATTAAATGAATGTTATCAAAAATAGATCTGTTAGGTACACAGTATGTCTGGTCCACATGGATGACCCAACCAATCGCCTCTTTTAATCTAATTGCTAAGGCTTTAGACAAAATTTTAAAATCAGAGCATAGGAGTGAAACAGGTCGCCAGTTCTTTATATTTCTGAGGTCACCTTTCTTCGGTAAAAGGGTGATGACCGCTCTTCTGCAGCTCGTAGGCAGCAACCCTCTGGTCAAACTGTCATTGAGCATTTCTAGCAGATCATCTCCTAACACAGCCCAGAGTGACTTATAAAACTCGACTGGGATACCATCAATCCCGGAGCTTTCCAACACTCCATACTCTTTAGGGCATCATACAATTCACCACCTTTCGTAAAAGGTTTTTCCAGTTCAGCATTTGTCCCTTCCGGAACCTTAGGTAGACCCTCATAAAAGCAACTGGCTATCTCTTCCCACCTCCGTGTATTCACTCCTGTACAGCTCTGAATAAAAAGCCACTGCTCTTTTCCTAATCTCCTTAGGCTCTGTGATTTCTGTGCCAGATTCTGATAATAACGAATGCATAATTCTATTTAAGCCATTCTTTTTCAAGGCCAAAGAAAACTTGGTTGGACCATCCATTTGTGCTGCACTTTGAAACCTTGATCGTACCAGAGCACCCTGTGCCCTAATACCCAACAAATCATCTAAAGCTTTCTTTTATTTTTGAGAACTTTGTACGTTCTCTATCTCTTACCAAATCCAAAGAATTTTGTATCTCTAAAATGTCCCTCTCTAGAGCTTCCAACAATTGGGAAATGTTCTTAGAAGCATTGAGAGTATATAAGCTGCACAGTTGCTGTATCTGTATTTTTCCATTATCCCACCATTGCTGCAGAGAAACAAAAGATGACTTCCTATTCCTAAAATTTTCCCAAAAAGATTTAAAACCTCACAAAACAATTTGTCTTGCAGTAGACCAATATTAAAATGCCAATATGCACTTCTTGGTTTAACATTGTTAATAAATATATTACAGCTAACCAAACAATGATCAGAAAAGCCTACAGGTGAAATTACACAACACTTAATGGTATTAAATGGTGTTTAAAACAATACCACCTGTCTAGTCTAGCCATTGTTATATGATATTCTCTCACTTGTGTCCACGTGTACTGTCTGTGGGTTCTGTTCAACACTCTCCAAATATCATATAAATCATGTTCTTTTTGTAATCTGTCTAAAAAGCGCTGCGATTCCATATGAGGTTCTTTATGATTCCTATCAACATTATCATTTTCTGTACAGTTAAAGTCACCCCAATAAATAGATATTCTTCAGGTTTACAATTTTCTACTACGTCTCTAGCTTTGTTTAAAAACAAAACCCTTTCACCTCCCAAAA
>NC_056714.1:6167278-6187278 GCF_018831695.1 Puntigrus tetrazona | reverse complement strand
TGTGTGTGTGTTTCCCTCAGTGTTCAGTGGATTGTGGATTGGGAAAGAGAACCCGAGCGTGACGCTGTGTCAGTGACCGTGGCAACACTGTGAGTGACAGGGAGTGCAGTGACAGGCTCCGCCCACAGCGCCCGAGGACTGTCACATGGGTCCCTGGGCAAGGCCACTAACTGGTACTTCACCGACTGGACGAACACTGTGAGTAGTCGCCGGGTCAGCTTTGTGTTTGTGTGTAGCGCTGTGGATGACCCTGTCTCTGTCTCTCTCGGTCAGTGCTCATGCGGGCGTGTGGACCGGGGCGTCCAGCGGAGGGAGGTGGTGTGTTTGACCGGCGGAGGCAGGAGAGAAGGAGACGAGGAGGGGAGTGTGTCGCCGAGAAACCGGCTGACATGAAGGCCTGTAACGGGGTCCCTGTACAGCCGTCCACCTCTGGTACACCGGACCCTGGGGACAGGTGAGGGCCTCGGCCTGCAGCACACATCACCCAACTATAGAATAAAAGAGAACGGAACAGAATAACATCAAAGGAAACCGTAGAAATTTAAAAATAGGATGGAAATGCATGATGGAAGAACATTTAATAAATGGTATAGAATTGAATAAAATGCAGATAAATAGAAAGTCAAATGTAACTCATTGTTAGTTCTATGAAAATATCGGAACATTCTAAGAATAGAATAGAATAGTGAATAATAAAATAGCTACTGAATTAAACTTTAAATAGAAAAAATTGAATGTGAAAATTGGACAGTGCAGAATAAATGAATAAATAGATAAATGGAGTTGAATGAAGATTAATAAAACGGTGTTGAGTATTACATTGGAATAAAGTGTAAACAATTCCATTAAAGTGTAGTACTTGAATATAATAAAAACAAATCCATTGAATGAATTAAATAATATATCATTAAATCGTAAATGAACAGTGTCAAATTGAAACAAAAGCAAACACGGGAAAGAACGTCATTTGTAGAAAATTAATTGAATTATGCAGAATAATTAACTTAACAAAACAGAATGAAACAGTAAAATAGAATAGAGTACAGTAACAGTAAAGTAACAGTGAAGCTGCATAAAAGAGTTTGACGGTTCTTGGTTGACCCTGAAACAGCCAGTCAGATTTGAAGAAGCAGTTTGTAGTTTTGTCAGGTTTAGGCTTCGATGAATGACACCGATGTACAAGAACCAAACACTGATTCTATCATTACATCTGATTTGAGGGATCACTCAAGAGTAAGGTTCTGGCTTAGGTGTGTGACGCTCTTCTCTCGCTCAAGGCGGCACTGAAGCGCTTTAAAGAGGCATTTGTGTGGCGCCACACTGAATATTAATTCCCCATCCTTGCCTCTCGTCTGTCTCTGAGCAGTGTAACGCGGCGTGCGGAAACGGCACCCAGCGCAGGGACGTCATCTGCGTGGAAGAAGACAGGAAGTGAGTTCGCCGTGAGCGGCGCCAGCGCAGTGCTCCCACCTGGAGAAACCGCCTCCGGTGCAGCCGTGAACTCCAGCCCTGCGGCGCCGCAGTGGTTCAGCACCGAGTGGAGCGCGGTGAGGACGCTTCATCCTCCGCGCGCTGTCCTCCCTTCCCCTGCTGTCCCTGACTCGCCCTGTCTCTGTCCAGTGCTCTCGGTCCTGCGGTGAAGGGGTGCAGACGCGGGAGGTGCGGTGTCTCACGGCAGACAAGCAGCACGGCGCCGCCTGTGACGGGACTCCAGACCGCCCAGGAGCGCTCCTGCAACACTCATCCCCTGCAGTCCCTTCGAGGTGTGTGTGTGTGTGTGTGTGTGTGTGTGTGAGAGAGCGCTGTTCTGTACCACGACTCGGGTTATAACCTCCCTCTCTCTCTCGCTCTCTGCAGATGAGAACTGTAAGGACAGACGACACAACTGTGTGATGGTGGTCCAGGCTCGACTCTGTGTCTACTCCTACTATAAGACCGCCTGCTGCTGCGTCCTGCACCCAGAGGCGCGCCAGCGGCCAAAAGACATTAACCTCTAGACGCCAGGTTCGGAGATCCAACCGCCGGAGCCCAAACTCAGCCAATCACACTTCTAGCAGAGGAAGCCAAGCAGCCAATCGGAGGCCGCTCAGGTTCGAAAGGAGAGAGAATCCAGCTTGAACCGAGCTGAGATCCTTTAAAGAGAAAGTTTTAAAACGTTCATAGGCTCAAATGACCGACGGTAGCTCTTTTCCCCGCTTAAGTGGACGAGTGTTTAGTACACTATACTGTCAAATACTAAACCATTCCTTGAGACATCTTTAAACAAATGCGCTGCGGCCGCAGGTCCACGTGCTCTGGACGCGTGTGTGAAGATATTGCTAAATGGGAACACTTCTAGAAGTTGCCTTTGTGCTTTTGCCACGCATTAAGTGTTTCGGGCCATGGTTTACTTTAAACCAAAAGAATCGAATAATCTTCAGTTAGTTTGTTTTACACACCTAATGCGATCGCTCAATCCTAATTATGTTGAATTAGCGCAAAAAAAACTAGCATTGTTGTCAGTAGTAAAAACAAAAGATTTTCCAATTCAAATCATGAAGATGCATCGAATTGCATACTTACGCCGATGCGAGCAGCTATACATTTTATGCAAACATTGATTTTCTTCTTACAAACAGTGCCTTTTGGCCTCGTCTCAGTCCTCAAACGGTCCTTAAGATATCAGTGCTTCGCAAGGACTACATATTCCAGCATAAGTGCTCGTGACTGTCTAAAAATAGCACACTGACAGTCAGAAATCTAGAAATCTACTATGAGTCTAGTTCATCATTAAGATGAGCATCAAGATCAGCTCTCTTTATTTAATGATTCAGTCTTTATTTCCTTAGGTCGGATTCGTCTCAATGTAAATCAGTCTTTTTTTTGTTTCTTGTTTTTGTCATTTTTGCGTGATATGTTTTTTGTTTGTGTTTTTGCTCTTTATTGTTATTTCTGGCTGTTTTTATTGGTTCCCACGTTGTAAATGAAAGCAATAGCTCACCTAAAATTAAATGTGCCTACCTCAGGCCGTCCGAGATGAGGATGAGTTCATTTCTTCATCAGATTTGTAGAAATGCGTCTCTCGCTGGTGGATGGGTGCCGTCAGAATGAGAGTCCAAAAAGATCCACGATACTACACAGCATTCACTGGAGTGTTGTGGATCGTTGTCCTGTTTTCATCAGCTGTTTGGACTCTCATTCTGACGGCACCCATTCACTCCAGAGTATTCATTGACACTATTGTACTTCTAAATTTCTCCAGAAAACCCCATCTCTCTCGGACGGCCAGAGGTTGAAGACATTTTCAGATCATTTTCATGTTTGGGTATTTAGATATTATTGTAAACCACAGAGCAGTTTTGTTGTGCATTTTGTGTTGTGTAATATAAGGCCGAAAGGGTTGCTGTGGATATGCTGTATGCACAGGTGGGATGCATTCAGGGCAGCATTATGTGTGTGTCGGTGTTAAATAAAGCAGTGTAGTGATTTCAGCCAAAGTCAGGTACAGTGCAAGACCGTTGCCCTGGATCAAACCGAGGTTAAAATACTCTCTGGTGTTAGAACATGTGAGCTTTCTGTTACTAGTCCACAGCTATAACCACTAGGCGATCACAATCTCTTATGCAATGAGCAATATGTGACCAATTGAGTATATAAATGAGTAATAACAAAGATGGGATGGATCTTTTGTCACAGTAACTTGACTCCAGGCAAAAAAAAATACTGCGTTTTAGTATATACAGTCAGATTTGTGTGTGTGTGTGCGTGTGTGTGTGTGTGTAAAAGTGTGTGTGTGTGTGTGTGCGTGCGTGTGTGTGTGCGTGCGTGTGTGCGTGTGTGTGCGCGTGTGCGTATGTGTGTGTGTGTGTGTGCGTGCGTGTGTGTGCGCGTGTGCGTATGTGTGTGTGTGTGTGCGCATGTGTGTGTGTGTGTGTGTGCGTGTGTGTGTGTGTGTGTGTGTGTGTGTGTGTGTGCGTGTGTGTGTTTCACGTCTGAGAGTTTATGTATATTATGTATATCACCTATGTTTAGACAGGTAGCAGATACTCTTTAGAAGACTAAAAAGATGCTTTTATATATAAAACAGGAAACATAGCTATTTATCTACGATAAGATACATATAATTTATTTTTTTCTTATATGGATCAGTTACTGTCTTTGAGAAATTCGAGATCTACTTGTTGCCATACATATATGTTGCTTTGTTATGGAACAAACAGTGTGTGCAGATTTTACAACAGTTATTATTCATAATAAACAAACGTTAAAACCACATCATTGCTTTGTCGTCCATGCAGAGGTTTTAGTGCTGATGATTCCTTAAACAGTACATAAAGGTCATGATAATTGCTCGATAATTGCTTCTGATGGGCTAAAAACAAGTGTTAGCATTATTTATTTGCAAATGGCATTAAAAATGCAGTGACAAGCACAGAAATCCTGACCGCGTGCTCAATCTCTCCAGCAGAGGACAGTGTGCGGGCAGTGTGTTGTAATCAGAGCAGATCTCTGCTCAAGAACACCGGCCTGCTCGAGATGAAGCAGGAGACCCTGTGCCCGTGCATAATGTGCTAGGAGGGGGGTCTGGATCTGGATCGGGGGGCTCTGGAGGCAGATGGTGACCTTTTCACAGTAAATCACTCTGAAACCTGTCACATCCCAGCAGGCGCATTTGGGTCAAGGGCTCCTTTGTATGTATACTATATATATATATATATATATATATATATATATATATATATATATATATATATATATAAATTTCATGCGCTTTCTTAGTCTGTCATATTACATAAATAAATGCATATATGCGTGCTGATCGATTTTTTACGGTTTTTTCATCTATTTAGATATCGGAAGCTGTGTGTTTTTAAATCCTCTTTTAACATTAAAGTGCGTTGTGACGCTTTAGTTGATGACGCGTGCACGCGGTTGTAAAGCGCGCGTCCCCTCAGCACCCGGTCAGAGCTCAGGGACCGTCGACCAATACACCTTCTCATCCACTTAACAACTTCACCATCACAGGGCTGCGAGATTAACGCGGGACTTCATGCTGTTCATCTCACTCATCCTCAAGATGAAGCTGACTCTTTTCTTCAGTCAAGCTCTTGAGCTAAAGTTTTATTTATGCATTGCAACTCAGCGGCCACCTATAGTTGATAGTCAAAGAGCATATAGAGTACAGGCAATGCAAAATTAATTCCCATAGCAAGTCCTATACCCAGCTACATGAGGTAAGTTAAAAAATAAAAACAGTTCAATAAATGACAAATTTGCTGTTACACTTTTCACATTAGATGTCTGCACGACATGTATGATTCAGTTTAGACAGCGTGCAAGAATGCTTGAATGAAAATGATCGCTGTGAGACGCTGTCAAAGAGAACGGGACCCTTGTATTGTGAGCGAGGGCGCCGGCGCAGCCTCTGTGTTGCCAGATCCAGCTATTTTAAGCGCCTCTCGACTTCTTTTTCCACTTCGTTTGACACTTTAGAAAACTAACAAAGCAGTTCGCGACCGTCAGTGAGATCAAAAGCAGATATGCTGGCGTTATTCTCACTCTCCTGCTGATGAACTTGTTATAATTTCAGTTCTGTTGCTTTTTATATGAATAAAACTATGAACAACACACTCAAAGTGCTTGCTATTTAATCCCATACGAAATGCAAAATTTCTACTTTAATACAAACACGTGGGGGGGTTTATATAAATATTTAAACGATTACATATCTCACACAGAGATTGCGTTGTCATAGTGTTTGGAAATATGAATGCATAATTTAAATACGTAATAGCATGAAATCATATTAAAAAAAATAAAACATTTTAGATGAGAAGGCAGCATCACGGTTGTCTGAACCAATGAGCGTGAAGCTGTGTCGTCAGTCATTTCCCATCATGCTTTGTCGCAGAGAGCAACTGAGCTCGAGTGCTAATTATGATGTTTTTAGTTAACAATATTGTGACCAATTATTTTAGATTTTAAACGCCGATATTTTATAGTAATTATATTATTATAAATATATACTATAAATTTGTGTTCTGATGTCACTTTATGGTCTTTTTTACGGTTAAACATCATTTTTTGCAGTGATGTTTTTTTAATTGCTGAGAACTGAATTAAAATCAAGTTTACGTGATGACGTAATGACGTCTGCTTCAGACGATCGGTCTGATCTGCTAAACTGATTCATCTAGTTCGCCAAAAAGAATCGGTTCAAAAGAACAATTCATTCGCGAACCGGACAACGCTTCGGCTCTGGATTACAGACAATAACGTCGTGAATGATGCCGCGTTTCCTGCACAAACCCAACATTTATAGTTTCATAAGACCCAATATAGGAGCCAAATGAATTTATTTTTATGTTAGCCGTTGACTTGCATTTTATGAATCACAAAAGAGCGGTTTCAGCCCAAAATCTTCTTTGCTGTTGCACTGAAGGAAATCTAAGGTCACCTGAGAATGACTGATTTTGATTTTATGGTGACCTTCCAGAAAAAGTAAGCACACTTTCTAGTATAGCATGCTGTTAGCACGTTGCGTCGCTCTTAATGAATGAACACATCTCTATCGCTGTACTGCGCTCATAAAGCCTCACGATCCCGACGGAAAGGCGGGTGTTTTCACGGAGCGGTAAACTGCAGACGGTCCCTGCCCGTTACATCACGAGCGCTCGTGAGAGGGAGACACCGGTGACGTCACGCCCAGAGGAGCGAGAAACACGTAGTAAACCTCGCTGAATGAGACGCGAGGAGCGACACACGTGCTGCGAGAATAATCCGGGGCTCGCAACGCATTTCATATTAATAACAGACCCACCGGAGATGCTGGCCGGAGCTGTGCTTATACTGTGAGCTCGGTGGAAAAAACCGCGAGAGGAGGCATCGTCCGAAGATCGTGATAAATAAAGACATCCCTGCAGGTGAGCTTGTTTTTTGAGCGCTTCTGTCATGGGAACCCGGACCGTTATCCTTTAACGGAGACGGACAAAGAGATCCAGAGCCCCGCCGCCTGAACAAAGGATGCGCTCGGTCATACTACATGCGCGTGGTTTATTTATATTAATCTGCGCTATTAAAGATCTGCCATCGTTCTGGAAATCGTAGCCGTCTTTGTTCTGTTGAGCGTGCACGGATGCATCGTTGTTTTAGCGGCTATTTATGATCTTAAATTCTGGTTTTATTGTATTGTATTGTTCGGAATTATGAGCTGTAATGCATGATTTGCGCTTTGTTTATGAAATCGTCAGCTGGCCTCCGGTTTCTATGCTTCTGTTTTAAAGTGATGAAAGATGCGCGCTCTTGGAACCTAATTGGTTTTGAGTCAGACATATAGGTCACACCGATGAGATCCTGATTTTGGGAACTCTTTACAGTATGTTAACTGGTTGCAATAATAAACACGGACTAACAGTGAACAATACCCAGCATCTATTAAGCTTAGCTAATATCCATATTAACAACAATAACATTGTATAATTAGTAATAGTAGTAATAATAAAAGGTATGATTGGTATAGTGTAATTAAACATTTAACTGCATGTACTTACTTAGGGTTAGGATTTGGTTTAGGGTTGCATGCATGTAATTATGCCTCTTGTTATTATAATAGTAAGTACATGCAAAAGGATACCTTAAAATAAAGCGTTACGAGTATTGTCAGTATCTAATGCATTAATGCTAACATAGAATAAGGTTTAATATCGCATGAACATCCCAGAAGCGGTGCATCAGATCCAGTCATCCGTTCATTCATTGTTTTGATCACACCCCGCCTCCGCAGGCATCATCCACACCTCCATCCTCTCTCTCCCGCACGTTCGTCTCGCCTCTGACTTTCTCCAAACACCGACCCAATGAAGGAGCCCGACGCCATCAAACTCTTCATCGGGCAGATCCCACGCAATCTGGAGGAGAAGGACCTCAAGCCCATCTTTGAGCAGTTCGGCAAGATCTACGAGCTGACTGTGATCAAGGACAAGTACACGGGCGTGCACAAAGGTAGGGAGCCGCACGCTTCGGGAGGGGATGGGGACGGGGCCGGGCGCTCAGTCACGACTCGCATGTGTAGAGCGCTTCGAATAAACACTGTGGCTTAACCCTTTCTAGTTTACAGTGGGGGTCGCGTGCATGCTCCCGCTGCCCTCTCAGTGGGATTTGGTCTAGCTTCTGAAGTCTTTATCACCGCACACTTTAGGGCAGTATTGTTTTAGTGTATATAAGTGGTGTTTTCATCACGGGCTGGGCGGAGTGCGATGTAGAGCACGTCAGGGACGGTATGCTGTATATACCGGGAAAGCTCTTTGCTGTCGCTTTCGTGAACTTCTCTTGCTTTCTGCGCCCTGTGGTTGAGTATTAGGTTTCTCTCTCTGCGGTGTGACTCTGTTCTCTTTTCGTCCCGTGTCGCCCAGGGCTGAATGAAGCCTGTTCGGGGCTTGACCGGGATTTAATCACGTGGATTTCTCGGTGGTTTAAGGTCACTGAGGTGATAAATGAAGGAAGACCTTAGGGAATAGCTCCCCATGCATTAGATGCTGCTCACTCTCAAATGTGTATGAATTTATTTCCTTTGTGGAGCTCAAAAGGTGATTTTTATTTTTAAGACAATTGCATGTTTTGATGAAACTACGAGTCTACATGTTTTCCGATTAAGGCCAGTCGAGCTCCAGGGATTGGTCATCATCGTGACTCATGCACTATAGTCCTCTGAAGTCAGACGATGAGTAAGTAGTTACTCACTGAAAATCTCGTGTGCTGCCATCTTAAAGCATCAGGATTTATCTGTAACGCTTTGCGTGTCGGTCTTCAGTTGTCCTGATTGTGAAAAGATGGATCTGAAAATCATAGTCGTTGTTGAAAAGGGTTCAGATACACACATATGGTGAAAAACCAAATATCTTGTGGAAGATGAAGGAACACTTCAAAGTAATATGTGACAATGGACCATAAAACCAGTCATAAGGATTTATATTTCACACGACAGCTAAACTAATAAGCTTTCCATTGATGTAATGGTGATATTTGGCCATGATACAACTATTTGACAATCTGGACATCTAACAGTGTGCAAGAAAATCTAATTATTGGGAAAAACGTTGTCCAAATGAAGTTCTTAGCAATGCATATTACTAATCAAATATGAAGTTTGAATATATTTATGTTAGAAAATTTACAAAACAATTTGAACAATTAATATCTGAATGATGTTTGCCATTAAAGAAAAATCTATCATTTTGATCATGATTGGTTTCGTGCTCCAGGGTCGGAAATATGCATGTATAAAAAACGTTTAAACAACACAAAGTTACTAAAACATTTGCTCAAATGAAAATGAAATGAAAGATAATAAAATCTAGTGAAAATGTTTTTAATATTAATCATATTAAAATCACACTGCCTCAAACATCACACTCCTCTAAAGACGCTTTTGTTGTGTGCTGCTCTGTGGTTTGCATGTGCTTTTACATCTATAGAGTTTCCAATCTCAGAAAAAGGCATACACAGTCGCCTGATTTCTTTGTAGCTGTGTGTGTGTGTGTGTGTGTGTGTGTGTGAGAGTTCAGGGTGAGCTGTCCCAGAAGCCTCGCTGGGTAAATCTAATGAGTGTGAAATTACATTTCTGTCATTCATCGTGTGTAATCATGCTGCATATATTCTATAAGAAGTACTTAAAAACCTACTTGAAATTGAATTTCAATTTAAAATGTAGGTCATTGCTTATAATGAATTTATATAATTAATAGTAATATTTTATTATGATTGATTTGATTTTGCATGAATGAAAACCATGTCTTTTTATATAAGCAGCCTATATAAATCTAAACATAAACTGTCAATGAATACTAACAATGTATCTTTCTGTCTTAGGATGCGCCTTTCTGACATACTGTGCTCAAGGATTCAGCTGTTAAAGCACACAAAGTGCTCTTCATGAACAGAAAACCCTGCCAGGGGGTGAGTCCCTTTCTGTGTGTGTGTGTGTGTGTGTGTGTGTGTGTGTGTGGAGGGCATGACATGGATCTCACAATATATTATCCCCTTTCATGTCCTGCCATCTCTGTGTGTGTGTGTGTGTGTGTGTGTGTCTGTAAACACATCCAGAGCGGCCTCAGCTCAGAGAGTGCGCGTCCATCTGGATTACTCCGCTGGAGCGTCGAGCTGTATGCATCCGCGGAGATTATTTGGATTATTTCCACACCTTTTCAAGCTGCAGGCTCTCAGAAATGTGGCATTAAAATGTAAACGCTTGGCGGAAGCAGAGCTGTTTGTCACAGAGAGGGCTGAGAGCGATGACAGGGGATGAAGGGTTGGTGGGGTGCAAATGCAGTAATTAATCCTATTAGCGGCGTGACACCAGACTGACCTTTAGCTGAAGATCACTCCGACAATCTTCTCTCTGTCCTGCCGCTCTGCCTCCTTCTGACACTCTTTCTTCCGCTTCTCTCCTCCCGATCTCTCCTGATCGCATATTTTATCTTTTATTTCTGTGCTCAGAAATGATATTAGTCTGATATTCTGTCAGATGTTATACTGGAGTGCCTGGTTGAGGGTGACAGATGGCCCTTTCTGTGCATCACTGAAGCACAAACACTGGTTTAATTTCAGCAGAGACAAGACAATGGGTAATAACCGAGGGCAGACCAAGACAGACATTATACCGCTTGGAGCTTTTCCTTTCTTCCCCTCTGAGGAAGCGTCATGTTAGAGATGAGTGTGTTTGTTTGTGTGTTTGTGTCGTGGCCTTGTTGTCCTCTGGGAAGAGCTATTATGAGCAGTTCACTCGCTAATGCTTCTGTGTGTGTGTGTGTGTGTGTGGGATGTTTAGTTGACTTTGGTCAGCAGCAGTGATAATAACACAGCATCTCTCTATCTCTGCAGTTCTGATTTTATACTCATCAATGCTGCATTGCATGCTCTTTGTGTACGTTTTAAGAGTAAGATCCTGTTCACACCAAGAACAATAACTTTAATAACTAGATAACAATTGATAACAATAACTATATTAGTCTCCACGCCAATGGATAACTGCAACCTGGTCTCGCAAACAAAAACGTACTTACACTTACAGATCCCACAATAACTAGTTTCACACCAATGGATGATGTCCACAATGCGTCCACCTACAGACAATAACTATAAAGATAACTATATAAGAATCCTTATCAACGGACGATTTTCTTATAACTTAATTACGAGCACACTGCAGTTCTTTCATAAAAGCTAAAGCTCTTCAAAGTCGGTAGATTCTGATTGTTATTGAGTTGTTCCAACCATACTATGAAAAATGTGTAGTTATATTTAACAGTGAACAGGCCTTTGCTCTCATTGATATTTTTCGAAAATCCCTACATGAATTGTGGTGCATGCGTACCTTTTTAGCTAGACTGTAGTTCGCATTTTTATGTTTTCTGTTAGCGCTGAGGTTAGAGTGCGGGTTAGTCTACAGAATTGATAACCAGCTGCCTATAAGAACAATAAAAATCTATGGAAGGCCTCCATTGGGATACATAGTGTGTGTGTGTGTGTGCGCGGTGAAGCATGTTTATGTTTTTATGAAGGCATATATCATTAGCTAATTACACTTCAGAAAGAGGGGTGGGGTGGAGTTGTAAGGACATTAATCACAAACACATTACTCTAAATGTAATTAGTGGCCATTAAGCACACTATGCTTTTCATCTGAATCTGAACACACACACACACACACACACTCTCACACATACACACTGCTTATAGAAAACAACTCTTGACGCACTACCCAGCCCTACAATGAATTTACATTTAAATGATATAGTTATATTGGTGGTTTACACTACTCCCTTCCCAGAGCGACTCGGGCGTGTGTGTTTTGGAGTGCAGAGACGAGGAGGCTCATATCGGGCGCTGGCAGTGGCCGTTCTGGGACATACAGCGTCTGATAATGGACTGTAATGGATTGTGGGTAGTGAGGGGTGGAGAGGCTGTGACAGCGCACAGAAACGGTGACATGAATCCAGAGAAAAGCCAAGAGGATTTCTAGAGGTCAAAGAGGAGGCAGGCAGCGGAGTTTGGGATGGGTGTGCGGTGAATTCTGAGTGAGATCAGTGAAGAAGTACTAAATAGAGCTTGGAATAAAATGACACATAAATAGCATATAATCTGGCCTGTTCATTTAGTGTTCATTTAGGGCACCAAAACGTTTGACATGCTGCTTTCTGAGGCTGCAAGGACTACAGGTGCATCTCAATAATTAGAATGTTGTGGAAAACTTCATTTATTTCTGTAATTCAACTCAAATTGTGTATTAAGTGAAGCCAGTGCACACAGACTGAAGTAGGTTAAGTCTTTCTTTTAACTGTGATGATTTCACTCAATTCACTCAAATTAGAATACTTCATAGGACCAATAAACCTTCATAGACCTTCTGATAAGTATGTTCATTAACCGCATATGTACTCAATACCTGGTAGGGGCTCCTTTTGCTTTAATTACTGCCTTAAATCGGTTCTCTACGGGGTTCAGGTCACCAACACTATTAACCGACTTTTGGTTCTTTTGGTGGTGTGGGCCGGTGACAAATCCTGCTGGAAAATGAAATCAGCATCTTTAAGAAGATAGTCAGCAGAAGGAAGCATGAAGTGCTCCAATATTTCTTGGTAAACGGGTGCAGTGCTGTTGATTTTCAAAAAACACAATGGACCGACACCAGCAGATGACACTGCACCCAAAATCATCACGGACTACTGTGGAAACTTGGGCTATGAGCTTCTCTACCCTTCCTCCAGACTCCAGGACCTTGGTTTCCAAATGAAATGCAAAACAATTGGGCAACAGTCCAGTTCTTCTTCTCTTAGCCCAGGACGAGAGTGAGCTGCTTCGGGAGAAGTGCAAGATCCAAGCTGCCCGAAACATGACAATGCTTTATTTTTCTGTTTTTTTCAGTAGCTAACAAGCATTATTCAATACTGAGGCCAAAACTGTTTATACATTCTGCATTGCCAAAATGAATTGTGGCATTTCCATCCTATTTATTTACATACAGAAAACAAAATCCCACATACTGTATGTTACTGTTTCTCCTCTAAGACCCACCCCTGAAACAGGTCTCATTGTTTAAAAAAAAGCGAGGTGTGTTCAGATTGGCCAGCTATCCAGCGCGTTTGTAAAAGCAGAATGCCTTAAGCATGTGATGACACTACAGACAGAATAACAGCTCCGCCTTCTTTCTTTGAGTAAACATTTAGGTGGTGTTATGAAAATAAACCCACTCTGTGATGTAGAAAAAGTGGGGCGTGTTTAAACGGCCGCTTTAGAAAGGCGTGGTTGAGTCTTAACTTTATAAGAATATCTCTTTGGTTTAGAGACTTTAGGATCTTATCTGTGACTAACAGCTTGTAATACTCAGAGAGAAAGAAAAAGACCTCTTTAATATGCGGTGCAAATATATTTTCATTAAAAAACAGTTTAGTCTGTTATTGGATGTTACATTTAGGTTTAAAAGTTAGCATGTAATTCAAGCATTTTATGAGGGTAAAATATTTAAATATGTAGACAACGATTTATATTTACACTAATAATTAATAACCCATTAATTAAAGCCCTATAGATGCATACAGCTCCTAAAAGGTTTGGGATCAGTCTGTTTTCAGCATTGATAATAATCAGAAATCTGAATTCGGAAGATCATTTAACGCTGAAAATACATACTCCATTTGAATGGATATTTACATTGAAAGATGCTGTTTAAAATCGTAATATTTGATGGTTTTTTAAACAAATAAATGCATCAAATCCTTGATGATCAATAGAGACTTATTTTCTAACAGCTGAACAGTAGTGTTAATGTTTAAGATTTCAATTTTTTTCTCAGTTTCTAATTGATAATCTCTTTTTCTCTTTTCTCTGAAGGATAAAGAGATTGAGGCGGTGAGTAGAGATGAGATGAGAGGAGCTGAATGAGCTCAGGAAGGTCAGAGGGAGAATGAAGAGATGAATAGAGCTGTGGGAGGATGGGGAATAAACCTTTGCCTTAATGAGAGAAATACAGCTGTCAGTCCGAGGCATCTGACAGGGTTTGTGAGCGTCTCCTGTTCTCAGTCGGTGCATACAATTGTGCATACATAATTTTAATCGGTGATATTGACCACTCCATATTTCCTTTTTCAGAATATCACAGCCACGTAGACAATGCAATACGTTTTTGCTTAGTATTGATAACACACACTCCACACACAAACACACACACAGATGGATGGTTGCTAGGGAACATGAGTGATGCAACATGTGAATGTGAAATGGAAATGTTTGGGAGAGAAAGAAAAAAAATCATGTGCGCTTGTGCTGTAAAATTAACTGTGTGTGTGTGTGTGTGTGTGTGTGTGTGTGTGTGTGTACTCTGGTATTTATCACATTATAGGGACCAAATGTCCCCACCAGGATAGAAATCAGAAGTCAATTTTGACCTTGTGGGAGACATTTTTAGAAACAAGCTAATAAAACATACAGGATTTAATTTTTTGAAAATATAAAAATGTGAGTAGTTTCCTGTAAGGGGCAGAACAATAATACAGTCTGTACACCTCACGAAGATCCTCATAAAACATGGAAACACAACTCGTGTGTGTGTGTGTGTGTGTGTGTGTGTGTGTGTGTGTGTGTGTGTGTGTGTGTGTTTTTATATTGTAATCCAGCATGTGAAAATAAAATCTGAAAGTAGCTTCACACACACAGCGAGGAGGTTCAGGCCAGTGACTGCTTGTTGGCTGGGGATGGAAGGTGAAAAAATGCAATTTGTTGAATAATCCTCAGATTTAATACTGCATAATCCATGAAAAATCCTTTCAGAATGACTGCAGGGTCGGGATTTACAGCGCGTGTGCATCTTGCTGTGTGTGTTTGTAAAGCTGTACAGGAGGTGTGTGTGTGTGTGTGTGTGTGTGTGTGTATGTGAGTGAGTGCATGAAATCTATTTATGTGTGAGAGAGACTTAATATAAACCCCACAGATGTGTTTAAATCAAAACCTCATCTAGCACGATTATGATGAGGCGCCTGAGGATTCTGCTGCGTGTACGTGTAGATATGCTTTATTAAATAATCGTTTTATGACAGCCTTTTCAGTACATCATTGTATGCATGCATGCACCGATCCAAGCATCACTACATTAGTGCTCAGTGAGTGATCGGGTCACTCTTATTTTAGTATCATCATTGATATGCTATTATAGGTTTTGTATATAATATAGAAAAATAGATAACAGTTTATTTTGATATTTCAATCTAGTTTTTGCTGTGTTTTCTTGCAATTGGTATATCTATGGTTTAGTCTTTAGCTTATATATATATATATATACACACACATATGTATGTGTGTGTGTGTGTGTGTATTTTATTTCATTTTATTATTATTTTTATTCATTTATTTACTTTAAAATCATCTGACAACACCCACAAGCCAGAAAGGCATGGACAAATATTTATTATTTGTAATATTTAACGTTCCGCTCTTTTCTTTTCGTGCTCTTTTCTCTATGTAACCGCTGATTTCAGCTGTTGCCTCCTGACAACAGGCATCCTTGTTTACCTACCGTCAGCACGCTGCCTGTGACAACGTAGGGAAGGCTGTTACCTGTGTTACCATGGCAATGTCACAGGAAATGATGAATAGTACATTCCAGAAATGTTCCTAATAAATATAAAGTGGCACAAGCTGCCTTTGGACTAACATCTAAGAAATGTGTTCAGGGTTTGAACCGTTTCTTTGTTAGTTTTGTTTGTTGATGTAGATCATTATTTCTCAGTCGTTGTCTGGCGGCCCTCAGCTCTCTTTATATGTCTCTTTCTCCCTCCCGAGGGCGTGCTTTGTCTCTCTCTCTCTCATTTCTCATTCACGTCTTCACTGTGTTGTCTATCTTCAGTTTGTCCTTCACAGTTTCTCAGTCCTCCTGTATTGTCAGTATCTCTATCTCTCTCCATGACTTCGCACATCACTGCGCTCAAGTGACATTTTACAAATGAGCTTCGTGACTCTAGAAACTAGAGCGTGTCTCTTCTCTCGCTTTCACTCCTACGCTAATAAAAAAAGCTTTGTCATTTCAGCAGAAAAGCATGTGGAGTACTACTATTGAAACTTGTTAACTTTAAGTAACCATGCCTTACATAGTAGGCTATAGGCCTATTGCAAAAATTATATTGGGTTACATGTAGTCATATAGTTAGGTGTGTGTATGTGTGTGTATATATATATATATATATATATATATATATATATATATATGATGACATTATCTATTATATATTCATAAGACAATATGCACAGTAAAATTGAAATAAAATGCTAAATATGCATTTAGGTCAAAATGCAAGCCAACATCCGGGATATTTAGTCTATCTCTACTCAGTTAAATTTTATTTTATTTTTATTTTTTGTCATACTGCACAGTGGTTAAATGATTCATCACATTTATTGAGCTAAACATTTTATTTTGCTTGCTGACCATCTCCCTGTCTCCTGTGCCAGCGTGTGCTGTTCCTTAAAACTACTAGACTTTCTGAATGATTAAGTATATTCTGGATGGACATATAAGAGAGGAAAAATGATTAGTACAAATCAATAGGCAAGACGTGTTTATTTATATAGCACATTTGATACACAGCGGTGATTCAAAGTGCTTTGCATAAAAGAAAGTTAGAAAAATAATTGCAACAATAAAATTGTAACTTCTAACTGATTAACCAACACTTTCTTGTATTATGGTACGGAGCTATGAGCCTCAGAGGAGATGAAACTCATGTCTGTCTTTGTTTTCAGATAAGCAGAACGCACGGATGGTTGCCAGGTTGCAAAGGTCTAGTAAACACAGGGCAGAAAATGTGTTGTTTTAAGAGAGAACCTCTTGACAGGGGGATTAAACTCTTGACATCTGGCAACCACACGCATGGAAACTGGTGGGGGTCTGATTTCTTTCTCCTTTCTTGGTGGAATAAAACCAAGAGAATTTTTTTAAAGTCTTTGTCACTAAAGGGCAGTATCTTTAATAAAATTAACACTACTAACAGCATCATGGCAACGCATTATAAAGCGCTCTGCTTCCAGTCACAGTGATTTCCAGCAGTTTACTGGAGGATTGACACATTCTCTCACACACACACACGCAGCACACTCACACACACACACACACACACACGCGCACACACACACACACACACACACACACACACACGCACACACACACACACACACACACACACACGCTGTTCAGTGTAAACCAGCATGTCTCTGTAATCCAGATCAGATGGCCATCATTCTAAAGCTGATCTTCACAATCCTGTGCACATTAGTTGAAGTGCAGGGCAGCAGGGTCAAAAGGTCGCAGGATATGTAAATGCTGAAGAGCATATGGAAATCAGCATTAAGCATTAATGCAAGGCAGATGCTGTTTTATACCTAAAACAGGTAGCAAAATTATAAACTGGGCATGGAAGTAAATTGATGTAGCAGTCACCAAGCTTGAATTATTTTTACTATTTTTGTTTTTCAGATGAACTTGGCCCATTCAAGTGAAGCCTGCGGACAGCTTAGGAGAGGAGGTAAACCATCTGTCATATATCTTATTTGACCTATAGCAGGACCTTTCTGCTCATCAAAGCTGCTTTCAGTTAATCATAGTTATATCTGAAGAGTAATATTGAGAAAGGTTCAAATATAAAGTAACCATGTTCTATGTCAGTATCAGTTAAAGTGTGATTTAATTAAAGGGACGTGCAGCTGAACTTTCAGTGTCTTTACTTCACTACTTCTTTGCTTCAGTGTCACACGATCCTTCAGAAATCACCATTAATGCTGACAACAGTTTGTGCATGTGTGTGTAAATCAAGACAATTTGCATGCATAAAAGGTCATATTTTCAATTTTATATTTAATTTATTGAAAAGAAATTGAAACAAATATAAATAATAAATGCACATAGTAAAAAGAAACTAAAATATTACATTGTATAATATATTATAAATCTGAACACAGCACGTATTTGAAGTATGCCGGTCAAGCTCAAACGATCGCCATCTTGTGCCGACTGCTTGCTTGCTGTGAGAAACTGTGCCGTCGTTTTCATGTTTGGGTCAACCGTTCCTTTAATCTTTATCAGTTGTGAAAGGGATGGTTGAAGAAGTCTATTTCCTGTGGAGCTGCTCTCCTCAGAGGGCTGACTTTCTACAGACCCGGTGTTCTGGCGGATATCAGACAGCAGATCACGGCTGGTTTCAGTGTCACCCTCTGACTGTAGATCTGGATTCGCATAGTTTGAAGGGTGATCACAAACATCACAATGACTGAAATACCCAAGAGGACACCCAAGAATATAGTGGTGGGTTTTATAGAACGATGCAGTCAGCGTTGTCTGGTCTCCTGACTGGAGCGCTTCTCTGTGTGAATCAAACAACAGAGTAGTTTTTTAATGACTGAAACGAGTGTTGAAATGGCAAAGCTGTCCATCGTCTTACCGTTCACATACACAGCACAGAGGCCTCGCGGGATTCCTTTTTCGCTTTCGTCATCCACAAAACAGCGATCACGCTTCCGCAGATCTTCCGGAGAACGCGGCGATGGTCAAAGAGAAGTCGCCGGTTTTGAAGCAGCTCTTCTTCACCGAAACCCTTCCCCTCGTAGTCTTTGCTGAAGCTCAGCTGATCCGCTCATCTTGGCGTGCAAAATTATTTTTTGTTGTGCAGCCACGTCCACGTCTTGGTGCTGTGTGCGTAACAGTTCAGGATGATGTTCTCCGTCTCTACTGCACTCACGTCTTGAGCATCTATAGGGAACATTCTTTAAATCAGATCGATTGATGATCATGTGCCGTGCCTCCTGTGCTCGGCGAGGCTGTGTTGATTTCATCACAATACATATATGCATATATTTTATCTGTGTCTTCAATCTCTACTGCTGTGACTTTAGTAGTGTATGAGTCAAAGACTTATATAAACGCTTCGAGATCTAATTGAAATGATATCCCAATTACAGATGAACTCGTAGGATCCGTGAATTTGAATTTCGCTGATTTGAGAAACTGGGTGGTTGTCTTCAAGATCTGTATTCTTTCATCTAAACCTTGGCTAGTGGTACATCGCTTGGTTTTGTGTATTGGCAACATGAACTGTGGGGTTTGTCTTTCTCCATTCAGCCTGACGGTGACTGAGCGGCGCTCGGGAATAGATACGGCTTAGTTTCAGTAACACAAAATCAGAGCTAATACTCTGACAGAGCGCTCCTGAAACAGAAGAGTATGCACCAATGATCCCGGAAGGAAATTTTGTCACCCTTTTTAAGGAGTGTCTTTGTTACTGATTAATAACAGCGCTTCTCTCTTGCGCTAAGAATAAATTGGTTATTTTACAGTTAATTTTTCTGATTATTTTACAGAATTATTCTTTGAGGAACCAAAAAGTAGGTTTTTCAACATAAATCCTAAATGATTGGCTGACTGTGGCAAGTTAGCCCAAGGAATATTTTGAGACCAAGTTCATTATGATAAAAATCATACGCATCTTTTGGAAGCTTCATAATTAATAATAGCTGGCCTTAATAGTTTTATTACACTTGTCTTGATCAGGCTGATTGGTAATGTCGCCAAACCACTACAAACTAACCCCACCTGAACTCCACAACCTTCGGGCCAATAACGCTCACAGGGATACGCGTTCTCACTCCCTGCTGCAATACATATCTCCGCTTGGGTCACTTTTGTAATGCGCAGGGGTACCTCTTTAGCTGTCATTTTTCCAACATACCAGAGTCCTCTGCTGTTTTAAATAAGTCACCTCATGGCGTCAGTGTGCCAACATGATGAGATTCTGTGAATTTTTATCGTCATGATTAAATTATATATTATGTAATGATGTTTGGTAGATAAACAGTCACACCAGGTTTATTTATATTTATTAATTTACACATTTATAAACACGTGAGCTAACCTCTGTTCTAAACCTACCATTTATCAACTGCGAGATATAGCAGGCAGATATAATATCCATCATGATTTATTCAAA
>NC_056714.1:6142849-6167178 GCF_018831695.1 Puntigrus tetrazona | reverse complement strand
TATGATCTCTGATTTATTCTTTTCTTTGAAGCTAAATTCTTATTTGAATATATTTGTGTTCAATGACATTTTGTCTTTTTGTTTTTGTATTTTTGAGAGAATTTCATGCCACGAATGACTATTTACACACTAATTATAATCATTTTTTCCATCCAAAACGATCATATTTGGATGAAAAACACACTTTTCTCTGTTTCTGAAACAGACTTTTATTTCTTTCTTTTAAAAACATGATCAAAACAAACTTTCTGTTAAAAAAACAGTAAAATTCGTGAGGAATATAATTCTTTATTTCCCCATAATATATTTAATTTCTTATTTTGCGAGGATGTCCCATGACTGATTCATATTTATTTATTATTTATGATGCACTTTTTTTCTTTTGAAAGTAATGTTTTTCTTTATTTAAAGCGCTCTCTGATCACATTTTTTATGATCACTGAAAAATTCATGTAATATGATTTTGTTCAATAATTTATTTCAGAGAATTACAAACCATATAATTAATATTTATTTAATAATTTGTATAATGTTTTCCTAATAATCTCATCACGTGTTTATTATTTATCAGTTAAATCAATGGATATCATATCTGATCACATATCTGTATATTATTATTATTATTTATTATATTATTAGTTAGTAGTTATGTACGGTGTAAAATCTGAGCTTTATGAAGAATATCTGTGTGCCTGAGACACGTGTGAAATAATAATAAAGATCAATAAAACTATGATAATCAAATAATAATGATGTGTCCTTGGATCATATTCTGCTCTTGTTTTTATTATTTATTAATATTATTATTAATGGTTTCATGTAGTGTTAAAAGGAAGCCGATCTCATGAAGGTTTAGGGATTACATATGAAGAGGTTATGAATAAAAGATCGCTTAATAAAACCCTGTTTGACACAAAGCTTCAGAAATAAGTGACTGACAGAGAATCAGTGCTTTATGAATTATGGCTGTGATATTAATATAGTCCTCGATGTGAAGAAGGCTTTCTGATCTACAGATCTTAATCTTCAGTTTGTTCAGATTTCTTTTCTGCTGAGCTGATTCTGATGAAGCGTGGTCTTTTCTGACCAAAGAAGATTAAAAGAGAGGTTTTTTCTTTTCCTAGCAATAGTCAAATCCCAGAGATATTCTTATTCAATAATGAGAGAGATTCATAGAAACTAATTCATATTTCTACCATGATTCTTCTCCTTATTTGTCCTCATCAGAAACTAATGTCTGAATCTGATCTGAAGCGTCTCTGAACTCACTTTAGTTTTATCTTTATTCAAGTGTGCTCTTTTTGTTGGTGTTTGGAAAAACTCTTCAGTAATATTTCTGTAGTAATTATGATACATGTATTTCCTATTTATTTCTTCCTGAAGAGCTAGATTGAAAAGACATTAAAATCAAACTTTCTCTGTTTCTTGAGAAAACTGTTTAAGTTTAAAGTGTTTTTGCAAATCTGAAAGACTTTAAAAGATTAAACTCCTGAAACATAACCTTGAGTTTATTTTCAGTCAAATCAATCAAAGATATTGTTCTTCTGGTATTTTTTTCTTTTTAGTTAATATTTACAATAATTATAAAACTGAAAACAATAATAAAAATCTAATATTTTCATCTCATTTAATAAAAAGGTAGTGAAGTTTAAAGTAGTTTTCACTTGAATCTTCTTTAAAGCTTGAACTTTAAACACTTAAACATAACTTTCTTTTCTTTTCAGTCAAATCAATGTTTTATATTTTTGTTCAGTAATATTATTTTTTTCAAATTTGAGAGAATGTCATGTTACTAATCAGTATTTATTAATTATAATACATTTTTCCCCGCAAAAAATAATATATTTCAGTAAAGTCTATCTAATCTATTTTTGTTCAGTAATATTGTTTTCTTTTTTGATTTTGTCTTTTGAGAGAATGTCCTACTGCTAATTAATATTTACAATAGTTATAATACTTTTAGTTTTGATAATATTTTCATCTCTGCTTTCTCTACTTTTCACATTTTCTCCTCTGTTTCTGAAGCAGAAGCACTTTATTTCTTACAAAGAAGAAACAGATTAAAAACATTTCAAAGACATTTCAAGACATTTCTACATTTCAGGTGGTTTTTAAAAGACGCGGTTGCTATGCTGTTGCTAGGGCATTACTTAGCATGTACTGTAATGGCCTGAGTGGTTGCATGGAATATCATTTAACACAATGCTAAGCATCTTTTATCATGTCCTCAGACAGTTTCAGGGTTTTAATCTCGATCCGAGCAGTGAAAAGAGTTCATGATCTAGTTTGTATTTTTTTAGCTTCCAGACGCTGATCTTTAACCGTTTTAAACCGTTTGTTGTGTCTGATCATCTCTACAGAAGAAGTGTCCTTCCTTCATATCTTTACAACATTTTTAGCATCATTTCTTTTCTTCTCAGGTCAAGGAGTGAAACGCATCTTTCTTCAATAATATTTCTTTTTCTTATTTCATATTTTCAAAGTATTTTACGCACTATTTAATATTTATGGATCAATTATTATCAGAGTTTTTATCTAATTCGTCTGATCTAATGATTTTTGTTCAAATGAATGTAAGATGTTTTGTTCAATAATATTTATATTTTTTGTATTAGAGGATAATTTTCATAATCCTAATGAATATAAAAGCTTGTGATACATTTTTCCGTGAAAATCATTTTATTTTCATCTCATCAGAAGCGTCTCTTTTCACACGCTTCACTTTTCTCCTGTTTTTACACAAAAGAACTGGATTAAAAATAGATTACAAGACAAACTTTTCTGAGAAGATGATTAAAAAGAGTCCAGTTTGAAGACGTTTTTCTGGTCAGTTAAATCAATCAAATATATTTTTCACAGAAATGTTTCATTTTCAGTGAAATCAATATAATATATCTTTGATAATATTTTCTTTGAATCTAAAATGTTAAGATAGTTTCACGGTGCTTAATAAATATCTATGCTGTGATTAGTATCTATTTTTAACTGGAAAAATAAAAATAGTTTAATCTCTGTTTAAAGACTCTCTGATTTTTTCACTAAAATCAAAGAAATATATTTGTGTTCAACAATATTTTTCTGTTTGTTTTTGTATTTTGAGAGAATTTCATGTTATTAATTAATATTTACACAATAACTATAATGATAATTTTTTTCCCCGTCAAAATAATAAGATTTTCCTAATATTTTCACTTCTACTTTTTCTCCTGTTTCTTATAAAAGAAAACTGGATTAAAAGAGGATCAATCTTTCTGTTTCTGGAGAAAACTTTTAAAGTGGTTTTAAATCTAAAAGACTTTTAAAAGTTTGAAGTTTGAACTCCTCAAACATAACTTTCTTTATGGTCAGTTAAATCAATCTAATATATTTTTGTTTGATAATATTTTTCTCTGTTTTTGTCATTTTGAGAGAATTTGATCTTACTAATTCATATTTATGGAATAATTACCATCAGATTTCTTCCAGTGAAAATAATTATTTTTTTGATATTTTCTGAAATATATTTCCATCTAAATCATCTCTGTTCACACATTTGACTCAGTCTCTGTTTCTGAAGACCAAATGTTTCTTGAGAAAGAGTGAAGTTTGTTTTACATTTCAATTCATTTTAAAAGCTTGACCTTTGAACTCCTGAAACATAACTTTCTTTTAGTTTTATTTTTCATGGTACTAATTTACACAATAGTTATGATCAAATTTTTCCACCAAAATATTTTTTTCCTCTAATATTTTCATTCTATGTAAAGCATCTCTGCTCACACATTTTTATTTTAAGTAAAATCAACGATAGAAAACTAATGCAGCATTCTATTTATGGGTACACAAGTTTCAAATTCTTTTAAATGTTGTTGTGTCATAGACAGACTTTGCTTTTTCCTCAGAAAATATCCAAAATATTCCCCAAAAGCCAAAAGTACTTGAAATGCATTTGAAATGCTAAAAATGGTTTCAAACTTCTATTTCAGTCCCATCTTTGAATAGCAAATAGGCAGGAAAAAATAAAAAAACAACAGCAACAACAAAAATAATATAAAATAAAAATATCACAAAGAACACCCTAATAAATTCTCAGATTAAAAGCAGTATCTAATTTTTTGGTGCAAAAGTGCACAGTTGGCTTTTTGAGATTTGGCCTGTTGAGTGTTTATAATTTATACTTTAAATTAAAAAAAAATATTTAATGAAATCTTTCAGTTACTGATGAAGCTTACACATGACTGTCACTAATAGGACAAACTCAAAGTAAGGTGAGATTAACAGAACTTTCTTTAGTTTTTTTATAATGATGTTGAAACGGCATGGGTGTGTCAAAAAAAAAAACTATGAATAAGTAATATATTTATTAAAGAAATGCTATAGATTTGCTCAAATGAACACAATGTAATTTTTCAAACCTAATAGCAGGCAAACTTGTTTTGCCCAATATTTCAAAAAATCAGTTCTGATCTGCCCAATGGTTGTAAGATGGAATACTGAATAAAATATTAATCAAACTTTCTACAGCATGAAACAATAAATAAACACCTCTTATTCATGTGTTTTAAGATTTTCTTCCTGATTGAAAGTATAATGCATACAAACAACATTACTGTACTTCAGAACCTACCGCCAGTCTGGTTGGAAGCGTTGTTTTGCCACTTCAATATTGTTTTTTGAAGACTGGATGTGTAGCAATGAAATTCTGTGCATTCCTGTTCCAGAAATCAGGATCCACAGCTCCATTTACCCAGTCTGTCCTGGGGACCATCTTCATTGAATCAGTGTCAAAGTAACTGACTTGCTGTTCATCCACCATACCAACAACCACAAACTCTGGAAAGCCTGCAATGCCTGACGTTTTCAGTGTAGATATACCCATGTGAATGGGTGACTGAAAATACAAAACAAATTGCATGCTATGTAGATATAAATATAAGTATTGTGGGCCTTTAGGGGGTCCTTAACATGGTAACATTAATTACACTAATAACATCTTTTAAAAAGTAAAACATGAGTGTTCTCAAAATTGTTAACAAAACATGTTCATTATAATTTAGTGTGTGAGGGTTTGTAACCGACGCAAGTGAATGCAACTGTTAGTATAGAACAGTCCACATATCCACCAAATGGATTGTTAAATGTGATAAATAACAGGCTAATGCAGATATTTGCCCAAAAGGGTAAATTATTTTACTTACCAGCGTTTGTCAGTTTGAGTCCTAAATGAAGATCAAAATGGCCTTCATGTTTTTCTATTAAATTTCTATGCTAGACAATCTTTACGGAAATCTGCTAGAAATCTTTATACAGAAATGTACTTTCCATCCACTGCTCGACGAGCTCTCAGTCGTAAACTGTGACACTCCGGAAGTGGACGCCTGGAGCAATTTGTGAGTTTTACTGACCAATAAGAATCCAGTTCTCATGATGCATCACTTTATCACCAGGTGGAATCAGTACAAGACGTTTATACCAAAACTGGAAAGTCAGTACTGGTAGAGTTGAGCTAATGGAACAACAATATAGTTAAAAAAAAACATTGATTATATAGGTAAAAGGGATAATCTTATCCCGTGGTTAAACATTTAAGGTTGTTAATTATTGTACCATAATATAAACAAGAAGAGAAGCAAAAACTGCTGTTTGTTGTTAGTTTTATATTAATGGTAATTATCTCTTTGTTGGTATAATAAAGTTCTAGAGATGCATATAACTTTCATGTTGTGAGGAATGTAAAATACACATGAATAAACTTGCAACCTCTGCCTGCAATGCATGTACCTTTCTTGGACAACTGATATGAGCTGTGTGCTTTCAGACATGTATTTCACTGAACAATTTGATCATTGCAATTTTCTTTCAGTTTAGTGGTTTGTTGCAGCTATAGATTTTTTATTATCTATTAAACTATAAATATTACATTTACTTGTTTTGCAATAAAACATGAAACTGACAATAATAAAGGCCATTGTATACTGTACAATCACAACATTTTTTCCTGCAAGTGTTTATGTTGAGGAAATTGATTTTACAGATAAAAATTAAATGATAAATGTAAATAAACACAACAGAAATCTGGCACTGGTTAAGTTTGGTAAATATTTTGTTACCAGAGTACAAGAGATTATATGAGCTTGTGTAAGGCTTTATGTCCTTACTGCACTTTTGTTCTGAGAAACCACGTGATAACATTTCCTCTTCAGCTCCATATCAGTAGTATGACGTATTTTGGAATACCATTGCTGGCTTGGAGCGCCATCTCGTAAGTTTTGTTCACACCAAGTGAGTAATCATAGAACATAGTTCACCAATAGGTGGCGACAAATGACTCTCCGTTTGCATTTACAAAGGAAAATGGCTGCAGGGGCAGATCTAGAAAACTTTTTTTTAGGTTGGCAAGGTGTGGCGGGGTCTATGAAGGGTGGTAACATTAAAGCAACCATCCATGCATAGTTTTTGGGAATTTATGACTGACACAATTTGTTCAGAAAAATGCATTACTAAGCAAAGTAATCATGAAAATAAACAGCGCTAATCTTGTAGCCAGAAGAAGATGAGCAGTTCTTCTTGCAAAGGCTACTTAGATCGTAATTAGTGCAAATTCTAAGAGAACAAAAAAAAAAAGAAAAAGAAAAGAACTCACTGAACATGGAAGAGTTTTTAAAATAATGTTTTATTTTCTGTAATTACTTAGAGAAGGGAATGGCCCTAATTACTGCAAACTATTCAAATACTTAAGCAACTGTATAGAAAGACTAATGTCCACTACTTACATATTTGATAGATATATATATATGCATATATGTCTCTTATAAACAAACATTTGAAATTGAGTTGACAGTATTAGTAGCAGTTAGGATGCAGATTTATGTTAACAGAATTTACTAAAAATAAATGGTTGTATTTGTGTTTCACTGAATTACATTCTCAGCCAGAACTGCCTTAAAGTGTCGGGGCCAGACAGCACGCAGCCAGATCTAGGGACACTCATTTTAAAAGTAGCAGGCTACAGCATCTGGGGCAGAGGAAATTCTTTAAGTCGGTTTTCAGTGTGTGGACAAGTTTTAGCCTAGGACTCAGCCACAACTGGGCCAGAAATTGTGGCAAGGTGGGCCAGACAAAATTCTTACTATCTGGGGTTTATATCAGTTAACTGATATTGACTGATACTAGCTTATATTAGTTATTTGTGTTCTTCACTGAATTAAACCGCTTTTTTAAAGGGAACCCTGGGTATTAAAACTTGTATTGGCTTAATATAAAATAAATTAGAGATAAGATAAAATTATTTATAAATAATTATAAATAAATACTCCACGATGTTTTAATTTGGTATTCATGTGAAAAACTTTAAAAGCAGCCTGATATGTTGATCATTTTTCTTTTCTAATATGACCAGAGATCATGCAGGGATCCGTGATAAGAAACTTCTCCAGTGGCATAATAAGTGTGGGTATGTTTACATCCTAAATATAGCAATAATGAGCAACATCTATGCGCAGAACCAATCACCAGTGATCACCACGAGATGTATGCAGATTAGGAAAGTGTGCAAGTTACAATTTAGCCCTTTATTTAATGTAATCAAACTGTTATGTTCATTTAACTTGGTATTAATTTCCAGTGTACTTATATATTTAAGCTAATTCAACATGGAAATGTAATAGACTGTTGAATGATCTTATTTTTGACTGCAAGCTTTGTGCATAACAAAAAGATACATCCATGGTGTTAAATGAACACTGCTACACAGCAAAAAGTAGTGTTAAATTAACTTCACTTGATTTTTTAACATTTTTTTTTAATTTAACACTATGCCAAAGTTCCTAATATGACTTAATATAAAAAAAAAAGTGTTGAAATAACATGTTTTGCATGTTTTAGGTGGTTACAATAGTTTATTTTTAATTATCACTTGCAGTACAATTTGAAGTCAAATGAAAACATTATAAAAGGTATATATCCAAAACTTTAATCTGCAAAACTCTGGCTCTCAAATCTCTAATGCTTCCTTTTTTCCTACATTAATGTTGTCTGCAGCAATGTGTAAAACATCACAAGTGCACTAGCATAGCAGTACAAATTGAATAAAATGTGTCTTAAACTTCATCAAGGAAGACGTTTGTTCAGAGGGAAAGGTTTGTCTGGCATGGAATGAGATGTTTATCCAAGGTGATGTAGAATCGTTAAGGGAACATTGAATACTAGACACAACATAATGTTCTGTCACAGTGAAACAATGTTATAAAAGGTGATTGTGACAGAACACAGTATTCACAATATAAAAAGTCTTTCAGCAGCATCACATGCACTGACTACAGTCCCTCTGGTGGTGATGGCAGGAGATGAATCGGTAAAAGAATGTGTAAAAGTTTCCTGGTCGTAGACTGGAGACGAAATTTGCATTAATGAATTAATTAATGCAAAACTTAAAATAAAACACTTTGTTGCAGAGAGCATTTTAAACATTCTATGTATGTGTATGTTCTGCTTCATCACTTTAGACCAACTTGTAGTTCATAAGATTAATTTCTAGAACAGTTGCTTAAAGGAGACTCAGATAAAAAGCTTTGATCTAACTCTGTTTTGCAGATGTGTTCTCTTTGTTCAAGCAACGATCAGAAATAAAAAAATAGGCAAATTATCATGTTTATATTTTTTGCTTGATCTGGACCAACATTTTACCTATAACATACAAAAGTATTTGATATTACAATATAAAGAAGTGCAATAACGTGACCATAAACTGCGCCATACTTTTTACCAGTGCTGATCCACACACTTAAATGTATGTGTGCGTGTGTTACGAACTTTAAAAAGGTCTAGAGTTGAGTACGCAACATTTATTAAAATTAATGCTGGGGCGGTGTTGTAAGAATGACTAGGTACAAAGACAAAGTCCGTTTTAGTGGTTTATTATAAGCCACTAATAAACAGTGTGAACTATATTTACAAATGTAGAAAAGAGGGGGGTGGGGGGAGGGGTGGAACTAAGAGAAGTGCAAAGTAAAGAAATAAATATAACAAAACCCCAAACCAAGTTACCCAATAACCCTGTAAACTAACCAAAGAAAAATGTGAAAAGCAAACTGAGCAAGCGCGTGCGGCGCCGTAACTAGCCAACTCTCACTAGGAAAAAAACAAGTACAAAAAGGGCGCTCAAAATCAATCAATCATTTTTATTTATATAGCGCTTTAATAAATACAGGTTGCATCAAAGCACTGTACAGTATAAAGTAGAAGAGTATAATGACGAGAGTGAACAATTTGTTATTAAATGCAGAGACGGTCTCTGTAATCAATTCAACGTTAAATCCCTAAATATAATCGCTGAAATATAGAGCTGAGTATCATCAGCATAGCTGTCACGGTCTGAGGAGAGGAGGCAGGCAGGCAGGCGAATACTGGCAACGTCTTTAATGAAACTTAAGAATGGCGGATGAGATACGCATACATCAGCTCAAAACAAAAACTCAAATGCGGTAGTCCGTATCAGCAGGGGTAAATACAGGCAGAACGAGTTCAGAGAGCGGACAGAAGCACGAGAACGTAACTTCAATCCCAGCCGAGGAAAGACTGGGTTTCCGGAGTATATATGGAGGTGAGTTAATTGATAACAGGTGTGGTGAACAGGTGGCTAGAATTCGGAGATGATAAGCGGTGATTGGCGTGGGAAGACGGATCTGGTGGGTGTGTTTGTGACAATAGCAGGAAAGCTAACACCATGTCTCCTGATAATGTCTCCCAGAGGTAACATGTAAAGGTTGAAAGTAACGGTCCTAGCACTGAGCCTTGAGGAACTCCATATTTCACTTTTGATCGATATGATACCTCCTCATTTAATGCCACAAACTGATAGCGGTCAGATAGATATGATTTAAACCATGCTAAGGCGCTTCCTCTAATGCCAAACATAGTTTTCTAGTCTATCCAAGAGAATGTTGTGATCGATAGTATCGAATGCCGCGCTAAGATCTAATAGCACTAATAACGAGAGATAAACCACGATCAGATGATAGAAGCAGGTCAGTTAGTAACTCTAATGAGAGCAGTCTCAGTACTATGATATGGTCTAAAAACCTGATTGGAAATCCTCACAGACACCATTTTTTCCTAAAAAGGAATACAGTTGTGAGGATACTACCTTTCTAGCATCTTTGACAGAAAAGGGAGATTAGAGATTGGTCTGTAATTTACTTAGTCTTTGGGATCAAGATGTGGTTTCTTAATAAGAGGCTTAACTATAATAACTATAACTATATAACTATAATAATGTTCAAAATAGGACGACTTCTGAAGCAAATCTTTAATAGTTTAGATGGAATACGGATACATGTTGCTGGTTTTAGATGATTTAACAAGTTTGTACAAGTCTTCTTTGCTCTATAATAGAGAAAGAGTGTAATTTTTCCTTAGGGGATCTAAAGCTCATTATCTGATGTGAAACTGTAGTTGACGGCCGCATAATTACAATTTTATCTCTGATGGTATCAATCTTAGAAGTAAAGAAATTCATGAACTCATTGCAGCTATACTCTTGGGGCATATTAGCACCTGTTGATGCTTTATTTTTTGTTAATTTAGTCACTGTACTGAATAAATACCGGGGTTGTGTTTGTTTTCTTCTAAAAGGGATGAAAAATAATCAGATCTTGCTATTTTTAATGCTTTTCTGTATGACAGCATACTCTCCCGCCAGGCAATACGTAAATACTTCTAATTTGGTTTTTCTCCACCTGCGCCCATTTTCTCCGGCTGCTCTCTTTAGGGGTGCGTGATGTCATTATACCATGGAGTCAGATTGATTGTTTTTTATCTTTTTAAGTGCAAAGGAGCAACTGTATCTAAAGTGCTAGAAAAAGACAGTGCATAGTTTCTGTTATATCATCAAGTTTTTAAGGTCAGATTGATGTGCTAAGGAATTGAGATAAGTCAGGAGAAGATTACTTAGAAAGCTTTCTTTTTGTGGTGGAAGTGATGGTTCTACCATACTTGTAATAAGGTGCAGAGTTTACAGGTTTAACTATACAGAGTTCACACAAGACTAGATAGTGATCTGAAATGTCATCACTTTGCTGCAGTACTTCAACCATTTTAACATCTATTCCATGTGACAGTATTAGATCTAGAGCAGTGGTTCCTAAATCAGGTGTGCCATGCACTAAGGGGTGCCGTGAGATCTTTTGAGGGTGCCGCCAAAATTTCAACAAATTTTTTTTTTTTATTAAGGCAGAATCAGTGTAAACAGTATTCTCATATCATCTAGGACTAGGTATAAGGTGTTGTTGCATGCAAACTCTCGAAATGAAACAAATAAATAAATAATAATAAAAAGCTACGGAGATTTTAAATATCTATTTCCTTATAAGGGTGCCGAACTTTTGAAAGGTTTCTTCAAGGGTGCCTCAAACAAGAAAAAGGTTGGGAACCACTGATCTAGAGTATGATTTCGACAATGAGTAGGTCCAGAGACGCGTTGTCTAACCCCAACAGAGTTCAGAATGTCTTAGAAAGCTGATCCTAATGCATCTTTTACATTATCAACATGGATATTAAAATCGCCAACAATTATCTGCGCCAGTAATAACTGAAAATCAGCAAATTCTTTTAATGAAATCTGTGCTGTGTCCTGGTGGCCTGCATGCAGTAGCCAGTACAAACATGACAGAGGATTTATCACTAGCACATGATTCTGTAGATAATGTTATATGCAGCACCAAAACTTCAAATGAGTTATATTTAAAGCCTGCCCTTTGAGAAGTACTAAGAATGTTGTTATAAACAGAACAAGTTTGATAATCTGTTGTTACCACGCTACAAAAGAAAATAAGAGATGGTATTTCCCTGTCTCAAACTGCACTCTGTTCAGAGAAACCACGTGATATCGAGGCAAAATAAAACACTGAACAGCAGGCCTGTAGACACCGTTTAGAAAGCAACTGTTGTCTTATAGCGCCGCCTAGTGGAGGCTAACAGCTGCTAGAGCGACTTAAAATCGCATGTTTTAGAGAAATATATCACTTTTTAGGTCGTTTAGTGTTTAATCACAGAGGTCACGAGACTGTTTGATGATGTCTTTGATAATGATTTGTGTTATATAGATTAGTCTGAAACAGCAGCTGGTGCGCATGCGCTCTAAGCGCTCGGTTAAACCGAAAGTAAAGTGAAGCGATGTTTTGGGGGAAACCCGACAGATCTTTAACAGCAGAACAGAACACCTACACTCAGAGACATCGTTTTAATAAACAGAGCAACGATGTCTGAGATTTCGACCATATACAAGCTTTATCTATCGTCGCTTTTTTTGCGTTGTTTTGTTCTGGTAAGTTTTGCTAATCGACGCCACTTTCTTCTTCAACATGAAGCTGCGCGCGTTTCTCATTCTCACGTCTGTTATCTTTCAGCTTCCGGTTCTGTGTGTCCGGTTCTGGAGTGCTGGTTTGTTCAGGAGAAGCCGGGTCATGGAGGAGGTTTCTCAGCTCCTCTGAGTCAAGAGAAGTCTCTCCTGTTCATCACAACTGAAGCCTTCAGTGAAGACATCATATCTAAACTTCCAGCCTCCTGCAGACATCAGTCCATCCAGGATTTATTATGTGACTGGTCAGTGATCATAAAGAAAACTGTGTCTATCTGTAGAACTCTATAAGCTGTGTTCAGTAGGTCACTGACCTTAAATCAGTGAGGATTTGCATAATTTGTGCTTTAAATAAATGCTGTGCAATGCATTCTGTAATGCTTATGGTTATTATATGATATTTTATGATACACCATTCTAAAACATGACCAAATACTGTATTTAAATGCACTCATTAGTTCAGAGCTGATCTTGAATGCTGGTCCTCTCCAGACGCCGCTGGCTCGTTCTGCAGTGCTGCTCTGAATCCTCCCAAAGGCTCTGTGAACAAACCCAAGTGTGAGGTTAACCTCTCATGCCTCACGCCTCTATGGTCAGGTGGGCGTCGGCTCACTGACTCCGCCCAGAGCCCGGGTCTATCTGCAAGCCGATTGGTTCTCGTGGCAGCACAAGGTTTTGACCGACAGCTGACGCTGTCCAACATCATGAGAGCGCTTCTAAGCCAAAAGAGTCGCGAGGTAAAGAGCCCACATTTCTAATAATAATAATAATAATAATAATAATAAATAGCCTATATATAAACACACACAATAATATAGTGGATATATTTGCATAACATATTATACAATAAATTATAATAATTGTTGTTTGAGAGCCAGAAGGTAGAGCATGTTTCTTGTGTATTTCATAACAATTGTATTAATATATTGCAAAACTGCATATGATATGAAATACTTTATATGGATGCAATAGGTTATATAAAAATTCTAATAGATGCATATAATTTATCATCATTATTAGTGGTAGTAGTATTGTTGGTAGTATTAGTTATAAATATACAGACAAGGCGTAACACCTGTAATGTTTTTAATAAAGCACATTAATAAAATGTACTTATTTGAACTATTGTTTCATTATAAACCTGTCTGTGGAAACCAGGTTAATATGTATTTGTATTTTTTAAATTGATTTGTATTCCAATTAGATTTTGCGTCTATATGTCTAATGAAGCGACTTCATATTTTATTTGTATTTAAAAAAAAACAAAACGCTTTGCATTGCAATACAATTTCCAATGGATGTATTTTATCATTGGAGTCTCGACCCGTCTGAGCTGAGCACTGTCTTTTCTTACCTCTCTCTTTCAGTGCTCCTCAGCGTCTCCAGTCAGACTCGGCGGTCCGCTCTAGACTGGGAGAGCCGGTTCTGCTGGACTGTGGGTTCTGGGTGGATCCGTCTTCTCCGCTTCACGGTTCTGGATTCTCCATCGAGTGGCGCTACCAGTTCAGAGGTGAAGGACGGCTGGTCCTCGCTTACGACGGCAAGAACGACCGGCCGCGGAGGACGTCCAGAGACCGGAGCCGACCTGGACGTCCCAGGCCTCTACGAGAGACAGGAAACGATCGCTGGTTCTGGAGGAAGCTCAAGTGAGGCACTTTCGGGAACCTACATCTGCTCGGTGTATCTCCCTCACCTGCTGGCTCAGGTGGCCGTGGAGCTGGAGATAGTGGGTGAGATGACGACGGCGTGAGTTCATAATGATGCCGCGGCAGCGGCGTGAGTCAGCAGAGTAACCCGGCGTGTTTCCCTCAGAGCCTCCGCCTCTGGCCGTCTACCCGCCTCCTCTCTTCCTCTGCTGGTTCCTGGTCAGGTGCTGCCGGTTCAGTGCGAGGCGCTCTGGGTTTGCTCTCACTCTCTGGAGCTGAGCTGGGAGTTCAGGGCGGTGGACGGACGCCCCGCTCTCTGGGTCAGGGCAGCGTGGACGGGCACAGGCAGGCGTCCGGACGGCACCTTCAGTCAGAGCAGTCGCCTGAGCTGGACTCGGGAAGCTGGGGCTCGGTCGAGGAGGAGTCGCGTCATGCGTGTCCAAACACGGGGAGGAACACGCGCGAGCTGCCGCGCGCCAGTGTCATCGGTGGTGACGCTCTTATCTGAAAGAGCGCTCCTGTCTCTCAGGGTCTCGGCCCGACGTGTGGTTTATGTTCAGGGTCAGCGCTCCTTCTGCTCGGAGGACTCGATGGCGATGGTCGCTGTGCTTGCACTCGCTCTTTACGGCATGATAAAGCTTTCCCTGGACGTTCAGCTCGTCCGGGTGAGTCGCTTCTTTCTCATCGCTAGCAGATTTTTTCCTGGTTTTAATGCATTAGAAAAGTTTGTTCTGAAGTAAGAAGTATTGTATTGCAGTGTATGTCGTGACCTCGAGCACAAATCCAGTCTTAAGTCGCTGGAGTAGATTATAACCAAAAATACACTGTACGGATCAAAATGAATGAATTTTCTTTAAAGCCAAAAATCATGAGGATATTCAGTAAAGATCATGTTCTATGAATATATTCTGTAAATGTCCTAATGTAAATATAACTAAACTTAACTTTTAATTAATAATATGCATTTCTAAAACTTAATTTGGACAACTTTAAAGGCGATTTTCTTAAATTTTAATTTTTTACATTTATCAGAATAGTATCTCAGTCACATATTGTCCTGTCCATCAAACCATAGATCAATAGAAAGCTGATTTATTTAACACACATTTTACCTTTACATTTACTGGTTTTGAGGTCCAGCTTCACATATGGACTAAAATTATGTTTATAATTGGGTTTTATTTATATTTTTGTTTTCTCATAGACTCCAGCGACATAGATTTAAAGGATAAGGTAAACTTTTACGTTTCATTCATCTTTGGTTTTGATGTATAACTGTTTGTTTGATTATTGTATGTCTTTGTCTCTTCTCTAGAAGGAGAAGTAAATCTGGAGCTGGAAGGATTTTAAGGCTGAAGAAAGAGCAGTGATCTTATAAAGAATAGTTCAGTTTCAGTCCTTGCTTAAAACCTCAGGCTGCTGTGTGCATGTGCTTCCGGGTTTTTTCTGTGCAAGTTTATTTTAATTTAAAGATTTTAAATGTCCTTTGCAGAAAAACCGTGATTTTGTCATGTAAAATGTTAACTGGTTGTATTATAAATTCTTCAGGTTTTTGAGCTTTGTTAAACAGAACGTGGTTGACGTAAACTAGGATGTTACCTGTCTTTGTCTCTTCACCTCTAAAGATGGAGAAAGGAGTCAGGAAGCAGATTATTCATCTCTTACTTTGTGTTATAAACAGATGAAATACAGAGGATATGTCTCCCATTCAATCTCACCGTTTCATTACTTCAGTTTCTCAAACATGGTCTTTATGTCGCTGCATTCTTTGTAATATTTCAATTGAATTTTTATTGCGGTCCAGACATCAAAGCAATGATCAGAAGAAACGGGAGGCACTTGAGCTAAATCTGAAGTGTTGAATACTTACCATACTTCAGTTGTTTCTTTTTAATAAATGCACAGATGTTCCTGAAGTTCTGTCTTCACGTCAGCGTCACGAGGTGCGGGGTGTAGATTAATACGAGGAAATTAACTCAAACAGTCGTAGTATCAGGCTGCAACAAACTGAAAAAGTCAAGGGTGTCTGAATACTTTCTGAGTGCACTGTGCTTCTTTGCAAATATTAAGGATGATTTAATAAAATAAAATGAAGGGGATGAGTTTATTTGTTCCTGAAATACAAAGCACTAAAGTTGAACGTGTTCTTCATGTGGACTGATCGCCTCATTGTGCATTTAATGCATATTATTCACTGAACTACTGAGATGTTTTAGGGACTAACACTTAATACATTATATTAGCAAATGAAAATCTAGTGTAAAAACGACATAATCGCTTGTATGAATGGACCAAAGCAATCACAACTTTTTGAAACTGCTGTTATGATGTTCATAAATGAGTATAATATGAAGAGACAAGAATAGTTTTGAGAAGTTTATTTCTGATATGAAAGAAATGCAAGAAAGCCGTTGATAAAGAGCAGTTTTGGCAATTTCTAAACACTTTTATTCCACACTTTCCATATGTTTGAAAACTCTGTCCAAGGTTATTTAATTCATATAGCACAAGTAGTTCTCTTTAAAACTACAATCAGGCTTTGATTTACAGCCGCCTGAATGCTGAGTAGTTTTGCTCTTCCAGGAGACGCTGGACGGAGGTAAAACATACACAGATCTGTCTCTCGCTATGGACAACTATCTGTGCTGCCGCTTGTTTCTAGATTTTCTTTTAAAAGACTCGCTGATATTAAAGTTGCATACTGTATGTGTCTTATATGTAGCCCAGTTCAAAAGGGCTCTTTTCTTTAATGAGATCAGGAGCAAGAATACAGTGTTGATGGTAAACATTGATTTAAAGAAGCCAGACATGCTGTGACGCTTCAGTGTGTCATTCAGTAAGAACAGATTCACAAAGTGTGTGTTTGTGATGCAAAAGCCAGGCAGTGCAAAGAATCATAATAGAAGATCCTGTTAGTATCTCTGTCTGTGTCTCATCTTCGTCCTCTTGGTCTCCTCTCACTCTATAATACAGCACAGGATTCATGTGCATGCAGTGTCTGTATAATATGAAAAAATGCATCCTTCATCGTTCCCTTCATGTAACAGTCATTAATAAGAGCACATTGTCTTATATTTACGACTAACACCATCTCTAATACAGAATCTCCAGAATGCTTTATTACCCGACTCCATGTGCACTACTTCACCAGACAGCTCTCTTGGGTCTCTTCCTCTTGCTTGTCCGTGTCTCTGTCATGAAGTTCCTCTTCTGTGATTTCATGACAGGTAGAGAAAGGCTCTCGCGCAAGCTTTCTGACAGAATTGGTTTAAAAAATATTTATAATGAAGCACATAAAGAGAGGATACTATGTGTAAAGGAATAATGGATTACAGATGAAAGATAGGAAGAGAAAACTTTATGTTATAACAACGTTTATGATGCAACTTTGTGATGTTATTTTTACATGACTGATGTTCTCATAATTTTGGTAGAAAAAATGTTGGTTTTAGTACTTTATTTGGGCTTGAATTTTCTTATAATTTGATAAAAACGTTCATAATGTTTTTCTAACGCTAGTCACACATAGGTCGAGGTAATACTAATATGTTCATTTTTATTTGTTTTGTTTTGTTCTATATGCAAAATTTGTATGATTGGAGACAATGATAGGCTTGTCGTGACGTGGGGTTTAAAAAACGGTAGGCCTGAGTTAGCTTTTAGTGTTTTATCAATGTTTAATTTCAATGTGCTTTCAGACATCACTGTGAAGTTATTTCTGGATTCTGACAGAAATGTATTCATCTGTGACCCAAACCTCTTTAACTCACACTTTCTGATTTCTCTGCAATCATTACTATTAGAAATAAAGTCATGTTCAGTCTTAACCTGTTAACCCCATTCATTTTAAAGTCCCATTCTGTTTTTAAAAAACTTTACAAATATAAATGCCTTTCATGTCTTTGATTTGATTGTAAATTTCACCATCTTTCATTTTGAAATCAGTTTATTTTAATTACTTTTAGTTGCAAGTTGTTGTTTTTTTTATTTATCTATATGTCGAGTACTCTCTGTCTCTCTCTCTCTCTCTCTCTCTCTCTCATTTCTCAGTTTAAACACATGTTCTGGTGTGAATGAACTATTGGAGGCCAGCGCATGCTGCTTTCTACAGAGGACAGGAGAAGAGCTGTTAGTGTTGGTGCTCAGATGAGTAGCAGAGCAGGTTCAGCGAGTCACTCGTCATCAGTCTCTAGGCAGAAAAACTGGACTCAGGTTAAAAATAAAACTGAGCTCTTAAACATAAACACACTATAGTTTACTTTAAGGGGATATAAGGGGTTTAAGCCTTGGACATGAATCCCATAACTTCAACTAAACTGTGCTTTGAGTGTGAAAAAGTTTCAGTGTGTTTCAGAAAGGTATTAATTATAATAAATATAAAGGTATCAAGACCCTGCTCTTTTGAGATTTATTACACATACAGATAGGCTATATTAATTACTTTCAGTTATTTTAATCTGATATGAGAAACTGTCACACATCATACAAATATATCATTTGCATTCTTGTGTTACTGAAGGGAAATACAGGATATTATAAATTTTACAATTTCCAGCTTAATACGTTGTAAAAAAATAAAAATAACACATTTTATTAATATAAATAACCAAACTAAGAACAGAAAACATGATTTATTAGATGTATTAATGTATAGAACCATAAGAAACATATGTTGTATGATTCTGCGTTAAATTGAATAATTAAAGTTTTGGTTTATTAACCTTTTTTTTGCAGAAAAATGATTTTTGAGGGGGACCCACAGCAAGAACCTGCACCATATTCATTTTTGTTGAGATTATGAATTGGTCAATAATATTCTAGACTTATCTAAATTAAAGACTTAAGCCCAATAATAATCCCACACACAAGAAATAAAATATAAAACCTACATATTGTTTAATTTTATTGATGGAATAGCTCGATTTCCCAATTCTTACCAAAAGAAAGTTATTTAAAGTTTTGCAGTAAATAAAGACTTTGAGAGCATTCCCCAGATTTATTTAGATTTTATGCAGATGAACATAAAGAGTGACGCAACAAAAACATTTATTTTGCAGATGTCATTTACATAGAAGCGTAATATAGATCAATCCACCACTAAAGTATATAATCCTTTATTATTTACTAGATTTATTTAAAAGAAAAATACTATAGAACTACACATTACATTTTGACTTACCGGTTGATTTTTACATGAACAAATCTTTTAGACATATAAACATATTACTATTAACTATATAAATAGTGGCAGATTGTCACTTCAGGCAAAAATGAATCAGGCGGAAGTTATGACAGCAGAGTCGTTTACCAATCACGTTCCTCAACAGACGGTTGCTAGGCAGAATTCACTGCAGGGGTTGGTTTATTTAGATGGGAGCCTTTCACACCTCAGAGTGAAAAAGAAAGCGTGTGTGGACAAGAGATTTATTAAAGAAATCTCTTATCTAATAAAGAAAACATCTCCTTTAAACAAATAAAAAATTAAAATAATAATAATAATAATAATAATAATAATAATAATAATAATAAATATAGTGTTGACTAAGGAAAAAAGCTTATTGTTCTTACTGTTTCTGTAATTGTTTTTCTACTGTTGAACAGATGAAATGTTCAATATAATAAAAGAAGAGTGACGACAGACATACAATACTCAATTATCAAAGTTCAATATGGCCATGCCTCCATGAGTTTTTCTCACTTGTTAACCATTAAACACAAAAGCTCATCTTCAAGCACTGTTTACAAAACCTCGGACTCCTCTCATAAAATGAAACTTTACTTCAGTACGCAATGCACCAAACACATTGTTCAAAACACAGTTCTCAGGAGAAATAAAAGTTTAATATCAAAACAAATGTATTTTTTCTGTCATTGTCTTTTGATGAATGAAAACGTGTTCTTTCACAGTGACTTCTTTATTCAGATTTGTTTGTTCGTAAGCACGGATGAAGAATGTGTTCTGCTGAAAAGGTCTAAGTCTAGATCTGAGTTTCACCATGTGAAAGGGTTTAAGGTATTGACGACTAGCACACAACTAGATAAACCAGGTCAGGCCGCTGAGAACTTTATTCAGCCAATGAGCTTTAGTGTTTTAGCAATTCACCAAAACTCTAATGCTAAGAATGGCAAGTCATTGATTAAAGCTAAATAAAATTACATTGATTACCATGTATTTACTTATTAATCTAGCAGCAAACAGCTATTGATTTTGTAATACGAAAAATACTAATCATTTTTTTAAAGGCAGAAATAGTTAAGACTGATCCACAGTCACATCTGTCATCATCTATTTAACCAAAAAGTGACCCTTAAGAAGTTGTCAGGATTGGCAGCGGCCTGTTGTGTTTGTCTTGTGTTTTGTTGTCCTGAAGCACATGGTTTTTTGTTTTGACAGCTCGCCATGTGCTTTGCTGTTAACTCCTCCTCTTGTTAACCCTAATTGTTTCACACTCCTGCACCCCATTTCTGTTAATTACCTCCTACTTAGTCTCCTTGTGTTTTCTGTCCTTTGTCAGTCTGTTGTTTGATGTTGTTTGTTCTGATGCCGAACACCTGGGGTATTCCAGAAAGCAGGTTATGTGACATACCTGGGTATGTTTAAGGGTAGGTTCGTGGATAAAGTTTGTGGTTCCAAAAACGGAGGTAACTTTCTGGGTATGTATGTAACCATAACTGACTCTCTGAAGATAACGTGCTCGGGAGCAGGTTATGTTTCAGTGTAAGTTCGTTTCAGAAGGTCGGTGAGCATGGCGTGTCCTTTTGAGGAGGATCCTGTGGTTTTTTTCGTCGGGAGAGGGTAATAAGACCACGTATTGACGTGTTTGCATACCCTAATGAATATTTGAAAGAGCGTTATCGTTTTTCAAAAGATTCCTTTGTTTATTTAACACGTCTTTTAAAACCGCATGTCGCAAATGTGACAAACCGCGGTTGTGCGCTTAGCACAGAAAACAACTTTTTTTGCGTCTGGCCATTTTTTGTACAGTGTGGGCGACTCGGAGCATGTGGGAAAGGCAACTGTGTGTAGAGCTGTTCGTTCAGTATGTCTGGCACTTAAACAGTTCTTACCCACGTTTCTACAGTTCCCTGGCCATAAACCTCTGCTTGTTGTTAAAGACGAATTCCACAGAGTGGCAGGTTTGTCCTTTGTAGTAAAATCTGACGCATATTTAATCATATTATTGATATCTATACATGTATTCATTATGCACACACACTTCATACTTCCATAACTTTCTGTTTCCAGGGTTTCCAAATGTAATTGGGTGCATTGATGGCACTCGCATTCCTATCAAAGCTCCATCAATAAATGAGGGAGACTATGATAATAGGAAATCTGTTCATAGTATCAATGTGCAGGTAACAACTTAACTTTTTCCCTTCTTAAAATCATGAAAGTCTACTTTTTCCACTACATAGGTAATATGTGAGGCAACCCAAATAATTACTAATGTCGAGGCAAAATGGCCAGGATCTGTGCATGATGCCAGGCATTTCAGCAGGATATGTTTTACTTTATAGAATTTTTTTCCTTTTTACTATATTTGTGTTGTACACTTCAGTCATTACAGGACAGTACAATGGTTATTTGCTGGGGACAGAGGATACCCTTGTCTGCCCTATTTAATGACACCCTACCCTGAACCTGAGCCTGGAGCACAGACACGCTTTAACCTGGCTCACAGCCGAACACGGGCCGAGGTGGAGATGACTATAGGGATCCTTTCAGTGTCTGCATGGGCTCCGGGTTAGTCCAGAGAAAGCGTGTGACATTATAGTGGCTTGTGTTGTGCTTCACAATATTGCCACTATAAGAGGAGAGAGCCACCCTCCTTGTATTGAGGATGATGGCCCAGAGGAACACCTTTTACAGGCCAACAGAGACGGAGACTTTTGAGAGACAGGATCTGTCAAAATTACTTTTTAGTTTTTTTGCACTGGTCTGCCAGGCACTTTATTTCTTTATTTCCTGAAAAAAATAAAAGTACAATTCAATAAAATGTTTTTTTGTTGTTGTTGCTTTATACACACAGATATATACATGCAATCGAACACTTTTATCATGCAACAGATTGTTGTGACAGAATATTCAGACAAGTTCTCACCTTAAGGCAATGCTCCAGTAATTCAATTTCAAGTGCTGCTTTTTAACGAGGAGCCTTTTCTCTTCCATTTGAAGCTGTATAAGGTCCATCTCCACGCTACTTTTCCTTATTTGTTTTGAAGATGGACCTTATACAGCTCCTTTGCTGGCAACTAGGAAGGTGGAAACAATTTAATAAATGAGATTGTTTGGTCAGACAATATAATTAAAATATGGACACTTTAATGCAAAAGGGGCAATACATTATAATGGTATGCATCATACCTCAGTGGATCTACTAGCATTGTCCACTTCTGTCACAGCAGATGTGGTCTCTTCATCGTCATCTTCATCATCTTCATCCTACAGAAGAAATATTCAAGTATACATTATCTGAAAAAAAAAACCTAAAAGCAACTAAAGGTACCTGACAACAAATCACTTACAACTGTGACAGACTGTGTTCTTTCTGGAGAGTCCAATAATACAATCCGCCCATCAGTTTCTATAAAAACACAACCCATAAAATTCTCAATATTATCAAAGAAAATAATACATGAAAACAGTAACATGCCACTCTAAGATCACAGTAGCTTATACATCATATGCAGTTAAATAAAATAAGCCTACATAAACATTTATCTTGTTAAAAGCCTTTAAGTGACAGAGATAGTCATTTATTAGGACAAAAATTAAAACAAATCATAGAGGTAAACTCACATTGCACCATTTTTCACCATCACTTGTGGTGCATGGTGTGTGTGATGAACTGCCCCTGGTTGCCCTTTATTAAGGGACAGTGCCAGCCCCTTTGAATGGGGGTGAGGAGGTGGTGGTGGGCTTCAGTCTTCTTTCTATTAGCTACATGACTGAATGAATATACTAAATCCTGTTATAATAATAGTTCAGTAATTGTGTAATCAAATATTACCTTTTTGCAGAATGTTTTGTGTTTCATTTTGACTTGGCTTAAACTTTTGCGGCTCCAGAAGGATTACACCTTATTAAATAAGAAACATGCATTATTATTTTAAACTAAACAAATAAATGGCAGCAAAAGTAAATGCTTTCATAGTGATATAACATTCAAAAGGATGTATAAATCATACTTCATTATTTTGCATTATAATAAAACAGGAGCCAATACCAAATTTGTAATTTAATACACTCACGCATTCACTCTGTCGGTTATTTTTGCCAAGCCAACTCTCTTGCTTTAGCTGATGTAGCTGTATTGCTTCTTTTAATATTATTGGCTTAAACTTCTCATAAGCGTGCATTAAAACCTCCAACTCCGTCTCTGTGAAATACGCCGCTCTCTTTTTTTTTCGCTTTGAGTTTCCATGGTGACTCACAAATCGGGCGATCCATTGAAAATGTCTTTCTACATGCACCGCGCACACGCATTAACTCTGGTTAACCAGTTGGAGGTTGATTAAACTAACTCTTCTCAGGTGTTTTGGAACCGACATACTCATGGTATGCCTGTTTGGGGTAAATCAACCCAGAGGTTATGATTTATCAAATGGTAAGTTAACCAAGCTTTCTGGAATACCCCCAGTTTGCTAGTCTGATCTGTCTTGTTTGTCCAGTCTTAGTCCTGTTTTCAGTTAGTACTGCTTTTGCCTTTTTTTGTTTTTTTGTTTGTTAGTTTCTTCTTTTCTCCCCTTTTTGGCCCCATCTCTCCAGCCCACCTTTTACCTGGCGCAGGACTCTCCCCTCACAAGATGACCTCTGGGTGCCAGTACCTGTCTCGGTCCTCTAGCGGGTGGATGCTGGAAGTGGCCACAGTGTGAGGCTCCCCAGTTACTGCTTGGACCGGCCACTGTTTTCCCACCCCACCAGTTGGGTCTGGTTCACCCTTCGTCTCATCTAATTGTGTCCGCTTGATGAGCCATCCTCCACCCCCTCTGCAGTTGGGATTGTGTCTGAGTCGACTGCCAGCGAATTCACCTTTTTGGACTATTATTTAAACCCTTGTTTGTCAACAATTTTTTTTTTTTTTTTCTTCTTCAATTGGGTCTGCTCGTCTGTCCTGACAGAAGTCTTTAAAGTACTATAATATTTTTTTGGTGTTATATCTGAGCAGCTCAACACTCTTGTGTTCATTGTGAATAAATACCAGAAAAAACACCATAGAACTTCAGCTGAGTATCTGAACAGGGGAATCACAGTCATTTTGATTTTGATTCATATTTTATATCAACTTAACATCAGATCTGAAAAAAGTAAATGTAAGAGTAAGTATCCTAAAAGAGAGACATTC
>NC_056714.1:6130349-6140349 GCF_018831695.1 Puntigrus tetrazona | reverse complement strand
TTTGAATTTTGAATTTTAAAAACAAACATTTATTTCACAACTTTTCCACTTTTAAGACAATTCTAATACAGTTAGTGACTCATAATAAAAAGTTTACATTTACATTCATCACTGTAACAGACAAGAGAAAATTAAGCATCCATCTACAACAGAGCAAATTGCATCATTGTAGCACCACTGAGCCGAAAAAAAATTAAGTCTTTCATCATATTATAAAATTTAAAATCAACCACACTCTTGCTTTTATCCGATTTCTAAAAATAGATACAACTTCACATCCTTCTGACCCTTCTATTTTGTTCCTCCTGCTTAAATACACTGCCATTTTTGCTTCACCCACAATGAAATTTAAAAGTTGACATTTTATCTTGTTTTTCGCTGAATATCGATATCCAAGAATAAAACTCTGCACAGTAAAAATTTCATCTAGCTTACCAAGCAACAGTGTAAGAAAATCAAATAAATAACACAATCTTGTACACTCCATAAAGCAATGAAAAATAGTTTCTTTTTCTCCACAAAAAGGGCACTGGTTAGAGACATTTGGATTAATAACATGCACAAAAGAATTGACAGCAACTGCGCTGCACAAAATTCTCCACTGAGGTCCCCACCTTTTTTTCCAAAGGAGGTTTATAAAAACTCTCCACACAGGTTTTATACTCTGATCCAAACCTAGTTTGTTTCTCCAAACAGTATCAGATCTTCCATTTAAAGACTTCAAATTTAAAATTTTAACACAGCTTTTGTATAGTTTTTTACTATCAGCTTCATTGATAGTTAACTCCTCCAAATTTTTTAACAAATCCCCATCTGCACCTTTAAGATCAGGAGTAATAAAAACCTCTGGAAAAGGATCATTGTTATTTGGAACCACCTTTCCTTCATCATAACTTATAAGAACAGATTTTTCTTCTACAGTAATCTTCTGTTTTAAGAGATCCAGTAATTTCCTTACTAATCTTGTTGATTTAAACCCAATGCAAGAAGCAACTTTTTGTGAATTATTTAACTCAGGACCTCCAGCAGCTATAATGTCAGAAAATTTTACTTTTCTTGCTCTACAGAGTGCATTTTCAAACCCCAAGTAGTTTCACTTAAAACATCAAACCTAGCTCCAAACACAATAGGCTCTTCCAATAACCAATATAAAGACAAACCAAAAGCCCTCTTCTTTTCTTAAAAAACTCCAGATTTTAAAACCCTTTATAAAACGGGGTCAGTCCACTCAGCTGAATTTTACTGGAGTCCATTAAGAACAAAGTAGAATCCAGTCCCAGTCCTCCGGCTTGACTCAAAATAAATTTTGCAACATTCCTCCACACAAGATCTTCTGGTCCAGTTAAAAATCTTTGAATAAATTGTAAACGAAAAGTTGCTCCTCTGCTGGCCAGATGTACAAGCCCTTGACCCCCTTCCTCCTTAGGGAGATACAGTACACTCTGGGGTACCCAGTGAAACTTAGTCCAAAAAAAGTCCACAATAAGAGCCTGTAGTTTTGCAAGAAGTCCACTTGGGGGTTCTGTACATGCCAAGCGATGCCAGAATGTTGAAGCAACCAAATTATTGATGATTATGGTGCGTCCTCTAAATGACATTTTAGGCCACAGCCATTTCCACTTTTCCAGTCGTCCTTTTGTTTTCTAAAACACCCTCCCAGTTTTTGCAATGTCGAATCTTCTCCAAGGTATACACCTAAATACTTAAAGCCATTTTTCTTCCATTCAAGTCCAGCAGGTAGATTAGGGAGACATTTAGCCTCCCACTTTCCACATATAACAGCTTCACTCTTATTCCAGTTTACCTTAGCTGAAGACAGCTTTCCAAAATCATCAATCATTTTTCTTAAATTATCTATTTCTTCTTGCTTATTCACAAAAACAACAACATCATCAGCATAAGCCGACAGCTTGATTTTAAAATCACATTGTGGTATACTCCAGCCATCAATCTTTGCCCTTATTCTCACTAACAGTGGTTCAATTGCTAAAGCATACAACATGCCTGACAAAGCACATCCTTGCCTTATGCCCCTTGTGATCTTAAAAGGAGCACTCAGGCCACCATTAATTTTAAGTATACTCTCAATGTTTCCATACAACACCCCAATTATTTTAATAAAACTCGGGCTGAAACCAAACTCTCTTAGCGTCCGCCAGAGGTAGTTATGCTCAACCCGGTCAAAAGCTTTTTCTTGGTCCAAGGAAATGAGACCAACATTTAAACCCAATGATCTAGAGATATCAAAATGTCTCTGATTAAATAAATGTTATCAAAAATAGATCTGTTAGGTACACAGTATGTCTGGTCCACATGAATGACCCAACCAATCGCCTCTTTTAATCTAATTGCTAAGGCTTTAGACAAAATTTTAAAATCAGAGCATAGGAGTGAAACAGGTCGCCAGTTCTTTATATTTCTGAGGTCACCTTTCTTCGGTAAAAGGGTGATGACCGCTCTTCTGCAGCTCATAGGCAGCAACCCTCTGGTCAAACTGTCATTGAGCATTTCTAGCAGATCATCTCCTAACACAGCCCAGAGTGACTTATAAAACTCGACTGGGATACCCATCAATCCCGGAGCTTTCCACACTCCATACTCTTTAGGGCATCATACAATTCACCTTTCGTAAAAGGTTTTTCCAGTTCAGCATTTGTCCCTTCCGAACCTTAGGTAGACCCTCATAAAAGCAACTGGCTATCTCTTCCACCTCCGTGTATTCACTCCTGTACAGCTCTGAATAAAAAGCCACTGCTCTTTTCCTAATCTCCTTAGGCTCTGTGATTTCTGTGTCAGATTCTGATAATAAAGAATGCATAATTCTATTTAAGCCATTCTTTTTCAAGGCCAAAGAAAAACTTGGTTGGACCATCCATTTGTGCTGCACTTTGAAACCTTGATCGTACCAGAGCACCCTGTGCCCTAATACCCAACAAATCATCTAAAGCTTTCCTTTTATTTTTGAGAACTTTAATACGTTCTCTATCTCTTACCAAATCCAAAGAATTTTGTATCTCTAAAATTTCCTTCTCTAGAGCTTCCAACAATTGGGAAATGTTCTTAGAAGCATTGAAAGTATATAAGCGGCACAGTTGCTGTATCTGTATTTTTCCATTATCCCACCATTGCTGCAGAGAAACAAAGGATGACTTCCTATTCCTAAAATTTTCCCAAAAAGATTTAAAAACCTCACAAAACAATTTGTCTTGCAGTAGACCAATATTAAAATGCCAATATGCACTTCTTGGTTTAACATTGTTAATAAATATATATTACAGCTAACCAAACAATGATCAGAAAAGCCTACAGGTGAAATTACACAACACTTAATGGTATTAAACTGATGTTTAAACAATACCACCTGTCTAGTCTAGCCATTGTTATATGATATTCTCTCACTTGTGTCCACGTATATACTGTCTGTGGGTTCTGTTCAACACTCTCCAAATATCATATAAATCATGTTCTTTGTAATCTGTCGCAGAAGCAGCGCTGCATTCCATATGAGGTTCTTTATGATTCCTATCAACATTATCATTTTCTGTGCAGTTAAAGTCACCCCAAATAAATAGATATTCTTCAGGTTTACAATTTTCTACTACATCTCTAGCTTTGTTTAAAAACAAAACCCTTTCACCTCCCAAACCGGTTGCATATATATTTATAAATACAACAAAGAAATGTTCAAACTCAACTCGTACTTTCAGTAACTGTCCTCAACTATATTTTCCACCTCAAAAGAAACTGGAATTATATTTTCCTTAATAAAATGGCTACACCTCCACTGATATTAGTCTTATGACTCATAATCACCTCCCCTCCCACTCCATTTTCCATTCACTTTCATTTTGAACATCAGTATGAGTCTCCTGAACAAACATGACATCAATTTGTTTTGCTTAATCAATTCAAACAGCATTGCTCTTTTCTATAATCCCTTGCACCATTCATGTTCAAGCTGCCCAGTTTCAGATCACTCATGAATAAATGAATAAAAAAGACTGAGCATAACAAAAACAAAATTTAACAAAGAAAAAGAACAATTAAAACATTGCCTTTTCATCATTCAATTTGGTTGATCTCAACTTTTGAACAATTTTCTTCAACCTGTATATTTCTTGTTCTGTAAGACCCCCATCCCTTTTTCTTTCATTGACACGCTTGCTGACTCTATAAACAACTCCCGATCAGGAAAAAACTTCTACTTGGACTCCTTCATTCCTTTTGTACTCTGCAGAAAAGCTTTGATCTTTTCAAGGGTATAAGCATTCCTTTCAGATCTCCTAAGAGAAACTGAATCAACTGAGCTCACAGATTCACTCTCACTCTTTGTTAAAGACTCATCAGAATTACTATGATTGGAAATAACTTCATGACCTATCTTCTCTTTCATCTGTTTTTCCTGAACCCGTTCTTTCCTTGCTTTTTTCCCCCTTCTCTTCCCATTAGTTTTTCTTTTCAATGTTGGTGTTTTAACAAGACTGTCATCTTCCGTCATATCAATGTCCCTAGACGTTTCCGCTTCCACAAGACTACTAACAGCATCATTTGCAGTTTCAGTTGTGCCCTGTACTAGTTTTTCTTCATTATCTCTGTTCACACTTTCTTCAAGATTAACTCCTTGATCATTTTTTTCACCATCCTCATGTTTCTCATTTTCATTTTTATCCCTATCCTCCTCTTGTTGGTTTTTACTCGCAACATTTTCTTCAGGTTCCTCTCCAACATTGTTTTGAGTTGTTTCACGTTCTTCGCTCTCTGACAACCACACGAGCAAGGTGCCCTTCCTGATTGCATTTAAAGCATCTCATTGTTTCTGATGTTACATATATGACATAGTCAAAATCAAAATCAATCCTAAACTTCAGTGCAAGATTCAATTCTTGTCCATTATTAAGAATCATATATACGTGTCTTCGAAAGTAACAATGTGCTTGCTGTGCAGATTTAGAGTTTAAGTTAATCTTTTTTATCTGCGATACAACTTTCCCATGCCTTGCCAGTTCCCTTCAATCACGCTATCTTTGATAAACGGTGGGACATTTGACAATAAAATCCTCTTCGCTGGTTGCATCAAAGGCATCACCGCTGTGTAAGCCTCTTTTATTACGATTCCACTGCGCAACGATCTCATTAACTTTACTTACATCATCTAAGAACAAAACAACTGCACTATTCATTCGTGATGCTGACAGAATGCTTCTGTGACCAACAACCTGTGCGACTGCTAAGGTGCACTCTTCTACAGAACAACGTTCGCGGGACAATTTTAATACCATGCCGCCCGCGTTAGCTGATCGACAGCGCCTTACTTTCCTTAAACACGCCAACAATACTACCTAAAGTGTACTGAAAGGATAGAAAAGATAGAGAAAACTCACTCGACTCGCAGACAGACGCTCTCACCCACACACATCCAACTCCCGCCCACTGCTCCCCAGCATGCACTCAGAGAGACAGAGAGAGAGAGAGAGAGAGAGAGAGAGAGAGACAGAGAGAGAGAGAGAGAGAGAGAGAGAGAGAGACAGAGAGAGAGAGAGAGAGAGACAGAGAGACAGAGAGAGACAGAGAGAGATTAATTTTAAAAACTCATTTATTACATGTAACAAAAACATGTTCATCTCCTTTTACGTATATCATATTATAAAAACAAAAATGAAAAAACAAATTATATATATATAAAAATAACCCATATAGACACAGACATAACCATTGAAAAATTACAACAACTGTGTGAAAAACAAATCTCCTTCTAAGATGAAACACAAAGCACCATAGTTGCACCATTTTTTGTTCAAACATGGGAAGGTCATTCATAGATTTATAGAAATTAAAATCAATTAAAACTCTGGATTTAATTAAAGCTGTAAATAACACAGTGACATCTTGACCGGCTTTTGTTCAATCCTGTTTTTTCTACTTGTATACACAGCAAGTTTGGCTTGACCCACAATAAAATTCAGCAACTGGCAATCAAGACTTTTACTCTTCTTGTACTTAACCCCCAAAATAAAAGTTTCAACAGAAAATAAAACATTAAAACAATTAAAAGACTTCTTAAAATATTAAAGAGAGAACCTAATCTAGAACATTCCATAAAAGCATGAAATACAGTTTCTCTTTTTTAAAACAAAAAGGACAATCGGCACTGATGTCAGGGTTTAAAACAGAAACAAAAGCATTGACAGCAATAGCTCCATGAAGAACTCTCCACTGTATATCCCCTACTCTCTTAGCTATTGGTGGCTTATACAAGACCCTCCATTCTGGCTTAATGTCTTCATTTAGATTAAAATATGAACGCCATGGTGTATCAACTTTTTGTCCCTAAAACCTTCTTGTTAAAAACCAGCACACATTTTATAAAATAGTTTTCCAGTGACTAAAAAGAAATTAAAAGGCAGAGTTTTAAAAACTGTTTTTAAAAACACACTGTTACAATCACCAAGCTTAGGAGACATCATCAAAGTTGGAAAACAGTCTTTACTATCAGGAGTTTTCACCCCTGCAAAATAGTCCAACAATAATTGTCTCTCTTCCTCCGTAAAGCATTGACTGCCATTTCATCAAGAGCTGAGTAACAAACCGGGTGGAGGTTATCTTTAAAACAGAGGAAACCTCCTCTGTATTTGGAAAAAGTAGGTCCTGTTACATCCAGCAATTGGCCCAGGGTGGTGATCTTTGCAGTGCAGAGATTTTTACTTAAGACTGGAAAAAAACAGTCCGTGGCTGAAATGTCCAGACGGCCTCCAAACACAACTGGCTCTTTTAAAAGCCAATAAAGAGAATTAAAACATTGTGTCCCTCTGAAAATTAAAAAGGTTCCAAACTTTAAAAGATTACGATAAAATACTGGTAAAGCAGACATGTCTAACTTGAGAGAGTTCAGAAGGAAGAGAGATCTGTCCATCTGTAGACCCCCAAAGTTTGTAGAATAAAACAAGCAACTTTCTTCCAATAAGAATCAGGGACTCTGCTAGCAGCCTCTGAATAAACTGCAGACGAAAAGCTGCAGTCCTACTCTGCAGATTAACAAGTCCTTGTCCACCTTCCTCTTTTGGTAAAACAAAATGCTTTGGGAAACCCAGTGTAGTTTGTCCCAAAAAATCCACCAGGATGGCCTGTAACTCCATAAGCAGCTTTGAAGGAGGATCTGTGCAGGCCAGTTTGTGCCACAAGGATGAAGCAATTAAGTTGTTGATGATTAAAACTCGACCCTTGTAAGACAGATCCGAGCCAGCCACCTCCACTTAGCAAGACGACCTCTCACTTTATCAACAAGGCCATCCCAGTTTTTCTGTGTGGTAAAATCATCTCCCAGGAAAACTCCCAGGTATTTAAAACCTCCTCTTAATCGCGGAATTCCATCTGGAAGTCTTAATTTCTCAGTCCCATTACTACACATCAACGCTTCACTTTATTCCAGTTGACTTTTGCAGAAAGTAAAACATTAAAATCAGTAAGAATTTGCAACAAATTCTCAATGTCTTTTGATTACTGATAAAAACAACAACATCATCAGCATAAGCAGACAATTGAACATTACAGTTGACTATTGGGATATGTAACCCATCTAATTTCAACCTTATCTGTTGCAGTAATGGTTCTATAGCCAGAGAGTAAAGCATCCCTGAAAGGAGCATCCTTGTCTTACCCTCGGCTGACTTTAAAAGGTTTGCATAAGCCACCATTCACTTTCAGAACACTCTCCACTTCCTGTACAGAACTGAAACCAGCTTTACAAATTTTTGGCAAAACCAAAAGCTGCCAGACATGACCAAAGATATTTATGCTCGACTCTATCAAAAGCTTTTTCTTGATCAAGGGAAACCAGTGCACAATCTAGACTTAACAATCTAGAGACATCTAAGATATCTCACAGACAGAGAGACATTATCAAAGATTGACCTGTCGGGTATGCAGTAGCTTTGATCCGGTGGATAACTTGACTAACTACTTTTGCCAATCTTACTAAAACCTTGGAGAGCAATTTATAGTCGGAGCATAGAAGGGACACTGGACGCCAATTCTTAATTTCTGTTAAGTCTCCCTTTTGGGGAGTGAGAGTTAAAACAGCTCTCTACGGCAACTCAATGGCAAAAACGCCCTTCATCTAAGCTTTACGCTGAGCACCGAGAGCAGATCTCCCCAACTCAGTCCAGAAAGACTTGTAAAACTCTACAGGTATTCCATCAATACCAGGAGCTTTACCTGACTCCATTCCATTAAGTGCCTCATATAACTCACCCAGGCTCAAAGCTCTGCTGAGATTAGCATTGGCTTCTTCCAAACCTGAGGCAAGTCTTGTAGGAAAGTGTCACTAGTGTCCAAATCTGCCCCACTCTCACTGCTATACAAGTTTCTATAAAACTGGACGGCCCTTCCTCTAATGTCTATGGGGTTTGATAAAAGGCCTCCAGACTCATCTCATAATGCATGGATACACTTTTCTGTCCATTCTTTTCTCCAGACTAAAAAAATTTTGTTGGGGCATCCATTTGATCTATATTCAAGAAACGACCGGATCAAAGCTCCCTGTACTTTAACCCCTAAAAGATCACTTAATTGTTTCCTTTTAAGTGAAAGGTTGTTTAAAACATTTTCTCCTCCAGATAAACAGGCCAATTCCTGTAGTTTTATTATTGATGTCTCTAGAGTTTGCATGGTTCTTAGAGTCTGTATGAGTAGTGTTTTTAGTGTACTGCTGACAAAGTTGCTTAATTTGCACTTTTCCAAAATCCCACCACTGTCGTAGAATCGAACAGAAAGAATCTTTGGATGCCCTAAAATAGTCCCAGAAACACTTAAAGGTATCTTTAAAACCTTTATCATTTAATAGGAGGTGTTAAATGCCAGTAAGCACTCTTTGGTTTAATAGAATTTAAAACAAAAGAACAGCAAACCATACTGTGATCAGAAAAAACAAACAGGGAAAATAAAACACTTATTAAAATCCCAAACTGATGTTTAAAAGCATAAAACCTGTCCAACCTAGCCAAAGATAAGAACCTGTCTCACTATGAGCCCATGTGTACTGTCTATGAGTACCATTGAGCTGTCTCCATACATCACACAGCTCATGTGTTTTTAATGACTTCAATAAGTCTCTTTGAGAGGGCTCATGCGGTTCCAGGTGATTCCTGTCACAACTTTGTTCAGTACAATTAAAATCCCCACCCAAAAATAAAAACTCCTCATTATTGCATTGTTGCAGTGTTGAATTAAGTGTGTCTAAAAACAACATTCTTTGAATTCCTGAGGTTGGAGCATAAACACAAATAAAAACTAAAACAGAGGTTTCAAATAGAGCTCGAACCTTTAAAAGTCTTCCTTTATCACTTCATCAACATCATAAGAAATAGGAGCAAAGTTCTTTGAAAATAAAACTGCGACACCTCCACTGAGGGAGGTGTTGTGACTTAAAACAGTAAAACCATCCCATTCTTTAGCCCAGTCAACAGCATTATTTTCATCACTGTGTGTTTCTTGTAGTAAAACAACATCAATTCTTTTCTGGGTGAGAACTTCATATAATGCAGCTCTTTTTCTGATGTCTCGCACCATTAACATTCAATGATGCTACAGAGACTTCACCCATCAGAAACAAAAGATTAAAAAGAAAAACCAACCCATGAAACCGATAATGGTTCAGCTCTTCTCTTCACTTTCTTTACATAACTCAACATTTATCTTGTTCACCAGTTTCTTTAATCTATAAACTTCCCTTATTAGTAAAGCAGCCTTCAGAAATTAAACATTTTGACTTCTCCACAAACTGTTTTAGATCTGGGAAATATTCATTCACTTTCACTCCTCTTCTATTTTTAGTTGATTTAGAAAATATTTAATATCATCTGCTTCATAACAACGATATCACAGTCAAACTGTGATAAAGAAACCGAAGATGAATCAGATTCATCCTCACTGTCTGTATCTTCATGAATATCAACAGCAGCTTTCTTTGAGTTTTACTTTCTCAGTGTCATCATTCTTCCTTCTT
>NC_056714.1:6117849-6125349 GCF_018831695.1 Puntigrus tetrazona | reverse complement strand
ATATTGTGATGTCATCAGTGTAATCTGACTCATGAATGAAGGACTTATGAAGTGCTCTGAATTATGGGTTTGTTTTGTTTCATCGTGTTTGATCAAACTGAACCATTATGAGCCATAAATATGGCTAAATTGCAAAAGCCCCAATGCGAAAAAGTAAAAAATATCACTTACCTTACTATACAATAAAAAAAGACATTAGTGGATATTAGTGTTTAACAAACACATCTCAAGCAAAGTGTCAGTTTGTGCGCTCCACTGTGTGAAAAGATGTTTCTCTGGCAGGTAAAACTAATGGCTTTAACTCACCCCCGGTCTGGTTGAAGCGTCCCTTTAGAATCTGGAGGTCGACTTTGAAGCTCTGATGTGTGCCGATACCAATCTGACTCTCTCTGTCCCAGTAATCTGCTCCTTCATTCTTTCCGATCCACTCTGTCTTCGGCACAGCTTTCATTATATTGCTGTCAAAGTAATAAAACTGTCCTTCATCAACCAGACCGACCGCTGTGAACTCTGGGAAGTCAATGTCTCCAGACACAGCAGTGTAGAAGTATCTCAGAGAGTGTGTTCCTGACAGAAAGAGACACAAACTAAATTTCAGTCATCGTCTCAAATTAGTCATCTCCACATAAAGCCTGCTCAAAATTCACACTTTATTTTACACCAACACTGAAATTCACAGTTAGTCTATATTACAATAATTCCTGTCATAACAGGTGAAAACGGTTACCTATATTGCAATCTTTAAATTGACTAAGAAAAAAAGAGAAAATGTATATTTACTAAAGTACTATATCTTTAGTTGTTTGTCTGTGCAAACATGTTCATTTTCCAGGTCCACTGGAAGTGTGCTAAAACACAGAAGTCCCTTTGATTTCTGTCGCTCTCAAAATAAAACACAAGACGACAGATAAAAAGATTCATCTACTCACAGTAAACTTTGGCTTATTTACATTTATGAGATTGCATTCAGGCAAATCTAAGATGAACAAATCTATTATTGAATTATCTTACTAGAAATCTGTTCAACAACAGAACAAGCGTTTTAGGTTCCCAGATTAGTGTAAACTAAGTAAAAAGAAAAGATGTTCATCCTTCTCTTTATTTTACTTACTACACAAACTTTCTCTCTCACAAACACAGATTTCAGTAATGATTAATGTCTCTTTTATTCCTTCTGTCTTGTTTTTTAATCATTTTAATAATAAATAGCTTTTTTTATTCCTCAACAAAGACAAAAAATGTTGTAATTGTTCTCGAAGATGTTCTGTGGAGTAACGAGTCAGCATTTGCACTTTTTTCAGTAAACTCCTCTCACTGTAAATCAAAAATAATGAATCCCATTTGAAAGCATGCACAATACCGTAATAATGAGATATGTCATTTTAACTATTCTTTCTTGATAAAATATCATATTTTTTGTAATAATGAGATCTTACGTCATTAAAACAACATAATTATCTTGTTGGAACGACATAAAATTAAAATTTTGAAGCCTTGCCAGCAGAATGACAGGCTATTAAAAAAATCCTTCATTTTACGGTTAGATGAAATGTGCTTAAAATATCAGTTTTAATGGGTTTCACTGAAGACATTCAAGTCCAAAATAAACTTATTAAAGGAAATGGAAACTAAATAAATAAAATACACAACTGTGTCACAATTTATACAGCTGGCAATAACACAGTTAAAATTATACATATATATTTTAGTTTAGAACTAATATATTCATTAAAATGAATTCAGTGATAAATTTTACATCTAAAGGGAAATATAATTATATTTTGTAATAATTTAAATGAAAAACTAAATTTCATACATGTCCACTGTGTTGTTTATGTTTATTGTTTATTTGAGAGACATAACAATTGAATAGGAAAATAACTTATATCAATATTTTAATGGAAATATTAGATATTATTATGAATATCTGGCCAATTGTTACTCTCATGAGATTTGTATTTGTACACGCATAAACTGTTATGTTTTATGCAATAACAAATATTTATGTTAAACATAACACAAGTGAGAATCAACCTTAAAAACAGCATAGAAAAAACCTGAAACCTAAAAACTGAACACATTGTTTTAGCCACATCTCTATTCATGCCATTTTAATTTTATTTTAGAAAAATAGTCCTAGTGTCCTCTACAGAGGACATAAAATATAATTTTCAGAATTTTTTTTATGCTCTAAACAATGTAATGACAGGAAAAATTACTTTATATATACACAGTACAGACCAAAAGTTTGGACACACCTTCTCTTCTCATTCAAAGAGTTTTCTTTATTTTCATGACTATGAAAATTGTAGATTCACACTGAAGGCATCAAAACGAATATGAATAATGAATGATAGTGATGGGGTGCTGCGCCAGAGGACCTGGCCTCCACAGTCACCGGACCTGAACCCAGTGGACCGCAGAGTGAAGGCAAAAGGGCCAACAAGTGCTAAGCATCTCTGGGAACTCCTTCAAGACTGTTGGAAGACCATTTCAGGCGACTACCTCTTGAAGCTCATCAAGAGAAAGCCAAGAGTGTGCAAAGCAGTAATCAAAGCAAAAGGTGGCTACTTTGAAGAACCTAGAATATGAGATATATTTTCAGTTGTTTCACACTTTTTTGTTATGTATACAATTCCACATGTGTTAATTCATAGTTTTGATGCCTTCAGTGTGAATCTACAATTTTCATAGTCATGGAAATACAGAAAACTCTTTGAATGAGAAGGTGTGTCCAAACTTTTGGTCTGTACTGTATATAAAACCGAAAAGGACGAAAATGTTGCACAAGGGTTAACCTTTGTTAAAGACTCTTCGTTCATGTTAACTTAATTAACACAATTGCTGTTTTTTATGTTGAAATGTCTGGCCCTGTGATGAACACTACAGTGAATGCACAACTCTAAACGACTGTTTAAATCATTTAAACACGTCTCAGAAACAAAGTATAGCGCAGCTTTGAGGTAAATGCTGAATTCTGGCTCTTCAGCGCCATCTGGTGTTCATCAAAACGTTTTTCCGGAGGCCATCTTAGTTTTTCAATTGTTCTAAAAGGAAGACTTTAAAAACCATTTATACTCTTTTAAACAGGTTCAAATGTTTTAAAACAGATTGTTACACTGAATGACATTTCAAGGAAAAATGTGTGATATTTATTTTTGACAAAATTGCAATAAATTTAAACAGAAAAGTTGTGGGGGGTTATGTACAAATTTGGAGAAAAACGACAACAATTTAAATATTATAGTATTATATTACTTATTATTATTATAATATATTTTTTTGACACAGTGACACTAGGTTTCGTGTCTGCGGGGATCTAAAGTAATGTTTTATAATCGATAAGTTGACCAAACCATATTTAAAGATATGAAAGCAATACGCAAAATGTGAGTTTATAAAGCTGATTACTCAGTAAATATTCGTCCATAAAAAAAGAAATAAAGCAAAAATCTATGAAATATTAGCAACATCAAACATCTGAGCCGGGGACCTCTGGTTGAGTTGATACTAGTTAGTAGCAGGCCTCGGTCAGTTTAACCAGTCGCTCGTCATCAGTCTCTAGTCAGAAAAAAATAACTCGGGTTGAAAACGAAACTGACCTCCGATACAACACACTGTGGTTTAGGAGATGTAGACCTACTAAAAACAACCGAAGCATTTCTCAAATCAACTCAAAAAACGCTAATCAACAAAAACAATAGTCTAGTTTTGGTAAAAATGACTAGCTAGAGAAGGCTTTTAGACGAATTCTTCCTGTTACACAACCCCATAACTCCAACTAAACTGTGCTTTAGTGTGAAAAAAGTTTCCAGAAAGCTATTAATTACATGTAGCTTGCCTCAAACCATCGCTTTTTAAACGAAAATAAGAAAAGCGTCGAAACGCGTCAACAACCAGACACTTTAACGCTTAAGAAAACGTATGAAAACACTCACCAGCATACACATAATAAACTCCGAAAAGCAGGAGCAGTGGAGACCGCATGACTGCTTTTAGCTCTGAAACACCTCTTTTAAGAAAGAGAATCGTCCCGGAGGACTCTCTTGTGAGATATTTCGTCCAGATGTTTCTGTTGGTCACCTGTGAACAGGTGAGGCGTCTCTAAAGTGAAAGTGTAAAGACACTTCCGGTTCTGTATACTCCCAGCAGGTAAATAAAGAAACCGCCGCTTTTAAGACTGCTCTTGGTTTTACTTGTTTTCTCAAAGGCAGAAGAGTGAAAGGATGAGTAAATAATGAGTAAATGCCCATTGTACAAAAACAGAAAAGAAAGAAAGAAACTGAATGTATTTTGCTTTAATCCTGGGACTTTATTTAGATGCAAGCTTTTATTCCATGACCAGAACTTTATTAATCATCAAGGCCCTGTTCACATACAGATACATGACTTACATGAGACACAGGAAGTATTTTTTAAATCTATAATGATGAATACTTATGAGGGCTTCTTGAAGATCCACACGTATTTAATAATATCAGGCATATCTTGTATTTAGTTGAATCTTTAAAAGGATTTGCTAAACTCTATATATTCCAAAAATGTGTTGCAAATTAGTTGAGAAGCACACTGTAAATATTTTTGCCATCGTGTGTGTCTGTGTGTGTGTGTGTGTGTGTATATGTATGTATGTATGTATGTGTATATATATCTGTATGTATAAAGCAACATAAAAACATTTCATTGAATTTTACTTTTATTTTTCAGGAAATAAAGAAATGAAGTGCCTGGCAGACCAGTGCAAAAACTAATAAAAGTAATTTTGACAGATCCTGTCTCTCAAAAGTCTTCCATCTCCTCTGGGCCATCATCCTCAATACAAGGAGGGTGGCTTTCTCCTCTTATAGTGGTAATATTGTGAAGCACAACACAAGCCACTATAAAGTCACACGCTCTCTCTGGACTAACCCGAGCCTACACAGACACTGAAACCGAGATTTGAGGATCCCTATAGTCATCTCCACCTCGGCCCGTGTTCGGCTGTGAGCCAGGTTAAAGCGTGTCTGTGGTCCAGGCTCAGGTTCAGGGTAGGTGTCATTAAATAGGGCAGACAAGGGTATCCTCTGTCCCCGGCAAATAACCAACTGTAGAAACGCGTGGTAAGAACTGTTTAAGTGCCAGACATACTGAACGAACAGCTCTACACACAGTTGCCTTTCTTCCCACATGCTCCGAGTCGCCACACTGTACAAAAATGGCCAGACGCAAAAAACCTAAGTGCTATGCACACAGAATGTTTTCTGTGCTAAGCGCACAACCTCGTTTGTCACATTTGGCGACATGCGGTTTTAAAAGACGTGTTAAATAAACTAAGGAATCTTTGAAAAACGATAACGCTCTTCAAATATTCATTAGGGTATGCAAACACGTCAATACGTGGTTTTATTACCCTCCGACTTAAAAACCACAGGATCCTCTCGCAAGGGACACGCCATGCTCACCGACCTTCTGAAACGAACTTACACTGAAACATAACCTGCTCCCGAGCACGTCATCTTCAGAGAGTCAGTTATATTACATACATACCAGAAAGTTACCTCCGCTTTGGAACCACAAACTTTATCCACGAACCTACCCTTAAACATACCCAAGTGTGACGTGTCAGAGTTCAAAAGACAAATTGTTGGTGCTTGCTTGTGCATCGGTGACCCAGACGGCAAGTCTTTGTAAAGTATCAGCCATGGTTTCATGGTAAGTTAGCATACCACCAAGAAGGGCAAACCACATCCAACAGCAGTAACTGTGAACGCGAAGAGGAAGCGGTCTGAAAGGGATGTCTAGACGCTAACCCGGATTGTACCTCAACAATATGCACCTCAACTCTCCCGTTTCCACCAAAACTGTCCGTTCGGAGGTCCACAGGGTCAGTACACATGGCCGGGCTGCTGTAGCCCAACCTTTGTTCACTCGTGCCAATGCCAAAGGATGGGGGGGAAATCTTGGGCTGTGGACAATGTGAAGCATGTATGACTCTGATGAGTCCACCTTTACTGTCTTTCCCACATCTGGAAGAGGTACGGTGTGGAGAAGCCCCAAAGACGCGTTCCACCCAGACTGTATATTGTCTCACATTTACAAATATCCTTTTTTATTTTTTTACTGACTGAATAAGATGGTTCTGAAGTGTTCAATATGGTTCCTATTGATCATGTCTTCTGTGCAATTAAAATCAAAAAGGCTATCAACAATCAATTACAATAATAATAATTTTTGAGATCATTTTTTCAGGATAAATACAAATAAAAACTTAGCTTTAAAAAAACAGCTCTTACTTTAAGTAGTCTTCTTTGACAATTAACCCATCAAATTATTTATCCAAATCTTCAGCATTCCTTTCATCACAATGTGTTTCTTGTAACAGATTCTTCTTCATTAATTCATATATCATTTCTTAAAATATTAGCACCATTCGCATCCCATGTAGCCAATTTAATTGCAAAGAATAAACACATTCAGTTTCTTTTCACTTTCTATTTCACTGTCTATTATATTGTGTTGGAGTTTAGTATTTATTATTGTAATTTGTGGGGTCGGGCAATTCTTTTGCAATATCTGTGAGTAGTGATAGCTTAGCTTGTAACCAAAGTTTTGCTTACTTTTTAAAACCGTAATAAAATGATTGATTCTTTTATCTGTGTCTACATGGACGTATATATTTAAGAAACAATGTTATGTTTATATAGAATGTTAGGGATCCACAATACTATCGGACCGGACATCAGAATCGCTGATATGGCTTTTTGTCTCAGTGTTGCAGCGGCCTGTTGTGTTTGTCTTGTGTTTTGTTGTCCCAGCACATGGCCTTTGTTTTGACAGCTCGCCATGTGCTTTGCTGTTAACTCCTCCTCTTGTTAACTCCTAATTGTTTCACACTCCTGCACCCCATTTCTGTTAATTATCCTCCCTACTTAGTCTCCTTGTGTTTTCTGTCCTTTGTCAGTCTGTCGTCTGGTGTTAGTTCATTCTGACGCTGAGCCTCTGTTGACTAGTTTGATCAGTTTTGTGTTTGTCCAGTCTTAGTCCTGTTCTCAGTCTAGTTATTGCTTTCTGCCTTTTTTTTTTTTTTTTTTTTGTTAGTTTCTTGTTTTCCCCGTCTTCTGCCCCCTCTTTCCAGTTCACTTTTTGCCCAGCTCAGGATTCTCCTCTCACCGATGATCTTCGGTGCCTGTCTCGGTCCTCTAGTGGGTGGATGCTGGACGTGGCTACAGTGGGAGGCTTCTCAGCGGTGACCGCTTTGGCGGCCACCTTTTCCTGCCCCACCGGTTGGGTCTGGTTCACCCCTTCGTCCCATCGAACTGTGTCTGTTAGATGACCCGTCCTTCACCTCCTCTGCAGCTGGGATTGTGGCTGGAGTTCACTGCCAGCTGTTTCACCCCTTTTGGACTATTATACAAAGACCTTTTTATTTCTTAATTTTTTTTTCTGCAATTGGGTCTGCTCGTCTGCCTTGCCAGCTTTAAATTAAAAAACTTTTTTGCATAATTATGAAGATACATCTGG
>NC_056714.1:6100349-6112849 GCF_018831695.1 Puntigrus tetrazona | reverse complement strand
TGAGTCTGTCTGTCCCAGTAACCTGCTCCTTCTTTCTGTTTCATCCACTCTGTCTTTGGCACAACTTTCTTTATGTTGCTGTCGAAGTAAATAAACCGCTTTCCATCGACCAGACCGACAACAGTGAACTCTGGGAAGTCAATGTCTCCAGACACAGCGGTAAAGAAATATGTCAGAGAGTGTGTACCTGTTGATAAAACCTTGTTTTAGTACATTTATGGTTAATTTGAAAAAATACATAATTTTAGTTAATATAAATACTTCATAAAATAAAGAAATAGACTCAAACAAAAGCGTGGACTCCACCCGACTTCTTGTACATTTTCAATTTTACCACAAAATATCACATAAAGTCTCTGGCTACATTACTGTATTAAATACTGAATAAACAAATCCACATATTCATAAGAAATAATTCAAACGAAACTGCCCCGTTATAAAAACTCCTAAATTTGAGACTTTCAAAATCAATTCCAAAGCATTACATTTTAAGAAAACAAATGCTAATACTACTAGTGTATAACTTTAAAACATCAAATCACATGTTCCGCTTAAACCTAGTCCACTTTAAACCGTTTACTCACTAGCACTGGTCAGAGTAACAGAGAACAGAAGAGCAGGCCACATGTTTGCACTTTGACTGGAAAAAACGTTAGCATGTGACAAATGTAGCTACCTCATAAAACAGCCTGACCAATAGATTTTTAGGACAATGGGATGATCACTAATCACTATGAGGTGTTCTTGGACTAGACAGACGAAAAGTAAACGCAAAAAATAAGTCATTATACCTTTGACACATTAGGTGCTCATGTCGAAGAGTTCATTCTAATCTGTATAACCGATGAATGTAGAGGAGTTGGGCATTTACCAATTCTGATTAATAAATACATAAATAATAATTCACCCCATTTGCCTGCCACAATTATTTTACCAGACATCCTGTCTTCTCTTAATGGTGGAGGGCTAATACGTGAAATAGAACAAATAAATAACTATAATGAAGTTATAAATAAAATATTTTATAATAAAAACCTATTTAGAAACATATATCAAGAAAACAGCTTAATAACATTGGACCGCTTGGTGCATATCAGCATAAATCATAGAGTCTAAAAAGCACATATGTGTGTGCATGTGTGTGTGTGTGTGTGTGTGTGTGTGTGTGTGTGTGTGTGTGTGTGTGTGTGTATCTCAAAAATGAACTATGTGCCTATGTTAAACATATATACATCACTGATCATTTAAGTAAGATATCAACTTCAGTTGGTCCAAACACTGTTTTCTCTGTGAACTCATGTTGATATCAGGTTGCAGATGAACATTTACTGTAGCTGAATTTAAAAACAAGCTTAACTTGAAACTGAGCACTACTGGGAACCTGACGTGTATCGGTTTTGTTTCTGGAGAATCACAAAACAAGATGCACATCTGATGACATTAACTACAGATTTCGTCTGGTGTCCCTTCATTTGACTGTAAACTGAAGTAAAGTACTGTGAGTTTCTGTTAGGGCCGGGGTCTCCTGTTCCCTGCGCGGCGCTGATAAGCATCCGAATACACTGCGTCCAAAGCTGATAGCAGAAGAAACACATGCCAGCTCTTAGCCAATGAGCGACCCGATTACTGGGCGCCAGCCAATCAGCGCGTCTTATGTTGAGCCGTACTTAGGTCCAGCTCTGAGTTTCAGGATCCGAGCACGTAAGTTGTTTCCGATTGTCTTTTTATTGATCGATCAGGGGTTTTAAAAAACATTTTATGATGGGTTTTGGTAAAGATTGTGAGGAATTTCACACATGCAGTTACAATTCATGGGCGAGGGTTTAAGGCTTTTAACTAAAACGGAAGTAAACTGGACCGCTTGGACCGAAATAAAGCGCTAGATCATCAGGCAATCTAACACGAAATATTATATGAATGGCAAATAATATGCAGTTATTATTGTTATATTAAGGTGTCGTTTGAATTTGTCTTAAATAATCTGGTTGCTGTGAAAATAAAAAAAAAAAAATGCTGCCATTGTAAATATAGTTACCGCCAAATACCATAATCATTACAGTCACTATAATAAAAATCATTATTCTTTATATAGCCTGACTTTTGCTTCTTTTTTTATTGCAGTGGTGACTAATACTATCCAAAACCGTTTAAAAAACGTTTTTTTTTTTTTTTTTTTTTAGTTATCAAATTAAATTTAGTTATATATTAACACAATTGTCTCTTGCATGCAGAAGTATTACACTGATTAATATTTTTCTTTTAGGTACATAAGGATTTTGGACTATTTGGACTTTGCCTGTCTCTCGACCAATTCGATGCTTAGTGCTCAAGTATGTAAAGAAAGCTGAACAAATAAACATTTGATTCAATGTAGATGTTAAGATGAAAATGCAATCTTTTTCATAGAACTGAAATATAATTATACCTACTCTGCTGGCTGGCTTAAGACATCAATCTTGCACAAAGAGTGAAGTCATGAAGTATGTTTTCAGGTATTGGTGTAACTGTCATGCAGGCCTGACACTCCCACATTCATTACTCCTCAGCAAATCTCTCTCCTCCCTTCCGGATGACCGGAGCAGTGATGGACAGCATTGTGATCCTCGACGACGACGATGAAGAAGCGCTCCACATCTGCCTCCGTCCTGTTCCCACGCCACGAACTGCCAGCCGCAAACCCCCGTGAAGAATCAGCTGCCGGCTCGGACGCACATCACGCAGGTCTCCGTTCGCCTCGAAGAAGGATGTTCATGTCCTGCAGGTGGAGAATGAAAAACTGTTTGCAGAGGTGTGTTTGTTAACAAGTATATACTGACGGCATACTGCGTAAAATAGCTAACAGGACAGTTTATAAGTGTTTTGTTGCCTGGCGAGGTTTTTTAGGATTCCCGATTGTCTTAAAATCTTACAAAGTTACATGCAGTGCAATGTTTTCCTCAATGGGAAACTTCTTTAGAGAAAGATGCATATATTTGAGATGTGAAGTGAAGAGGTGAAGTCTTGTTTTCTGCTTGAAACAAAATCAGATAATTTAAAGTTTTAACTAAATGGATCCGTTCTTAGCAAAGTTTTGATATAATTATGATATGAAATGTACAATATTTTCATGGAACATGATCTTAATGATTCAAGATTCAAGAATGGCTGATTGTATTATTGGCTATTTCTACACACACATACCAAGTTGTTACTTATGACTTGTTTTGTGCTTTTAAATGTTAATGAGCTACAAAAATCATCTTATTGTTTGAATAAAGTAGATTTTTTCTTAGCCCACTTTAGTCCTAAACTCAGAAAACAAGACTTCTTGGTTTATTTAGTTTTGCTTCTCTCAAGTAAAATGTATCTTTATTTAAGAATCTTTAGGTGTTGACTAACATTATAGAAATAACTATACTGTGCCTAATGATCACACTCATAAAAATATTCTAGTGTTTTCTTTGTGTAAAATGAATTAAAAATGTAACGAAATCTAAAAAAAAAAAAAAAAAAAGAGTTTTATTTTCAAAGTTTGATGCAATGTAGAACAAGATATTTATATTTAGGGACAATATTAATGCATTGTGTTCCAAATTAATTTATTTCCTAAATTTTCTTTACTTGGTCTTAAATGTATCTTAAAAGCATGTATTTTTGAGTTATCATATTAAAGCTATCCTACTCTTTTCCCCACTTGAATCTAACCTTTATTCTGCAGTTTGTGGAGCATTGCTCTAAACACTCTCAAGACCATCCTGGTCGTGACCTGCCTCAAAGCAGATACTCAAAGCGCCACCCGACCTTCCTGGCGTCGGTGGAGTTTCGTAACACTCTGGGCCGCTGCCTCACATGAGCCCAGGCCAACACCCTGCAAAACCTTCGCCTACATCAATGAACTCTGCACCGTTCTCAAACAGCACACGGCTCGGAAGAGGAGCTCCAGCCACAGCCCGTGCCCTCCCAGACGCGAAACCTGGTAGCAGAAGAGCAACGGCACAAACATACAGGAGCAGGAGCGGCTTAAAGAAGAAGAGGAGAAAGCGAGAGGATGAAGAGGAAACGAAAGAAAACTAAAAGGGCTTGAGGAGACAGGTATTAGAGATGAAATGAATTTATGCTTTGAAGGCTGACGTGATTTGTGGTCTTGCATTTTAGATAAGCTCTGTTCCAGTCATTTCCTATAGCTTATCCGTGAGGATTTTAAAACAGTCTGGACTGTGTTTCATTTAAAGCTAGTGTGAAATATTCCTGTTTGAAAGCATTGACTTTTAGCTGCAATTGACTTTATATTATATTATATGTATATATATATATATGTATATGTATATGTATATATATATATATATATATATATATATATATATATATATATATATATATATATATATATATATACAACTGAAACCTAACTGGTTGCCCAGACATTATCCAGTATTTACAGACGGTGACCATTAATCATAAACACAACACACATATGATCAAATTTCAAAATCCAGGTAAAAAATGAACATTGTACCCTATTGGTGTATATTTTGTACAGTGTAAGAGTAGGCTTTTACAGAATATATTGGGCTAAATTCAAATATCATGTGCTAGTTAGGTCACACAATGTTCCGCGTTAAAGATATTTTGTATAATGACATGATCAGAATCTACTTCTTGAAATCTTACAGTTGTTCTTTATGCTTGTATGACGTTGAAGTGAGCTTTTGTCTGGCTGTGTGTTCATGTTCATTGTAATCTGTGTGTGTCTCGTGGCTTACTTTCAGATAGCATGCCTGGAAAACCTGTTGAAGGTGTACAGCGAGAGATCCGGCGGCTTCAGGAGCGAGAGTTGAGCGTCGACGATCTGGAAAAGAGGACTCCAGTTACATTCAGGAGCACAAGCTCAAACGCAAGGTGAGTCTCTTTCAGGCCTGATCTGGAAGTTCAAAATACAAACTTCTGGAAGACTCTCCAATACAACGACTTTGAGGTAAAGAGGTTTTATCAGGTGTGATCTTTAGCGTTGTTTTTGTGGTCTCAGATGATGAAGATCTATGACAAACTGTGTGAGCTGAAGGCTGTAACACACTTACGGGTCGGAGTGATCGAGCAGAAGATTCCTTACAGTGGGACACGCTGCCCAGAGATCAACAAAAGGTGCTTCCTTTGCTCTTTAACATTCGTTCTCGTTAGTCAAAATAATGCTCATTCCCTCACTCCTCTGTCCTCGAGCCCGTGATGGAGATAAAAAGTGAATCATCTTGAAGGACATTTTAATCCTCTGATTGCACTTTTGAGGAAAGAGGCGTGAGGACGCTCAAAGGTGCTGTTAGTGGGTCATGAGTCTTGAATTTCTGACAGGACTGAGCTCAGCAAGTTTTTCTTGGCTTCCTCGTCCTATTTTCTTTTGATTGAATCAGTTTGTTTGATTGGTTCAGTGGTCATGATCAAACCGCTCTGTGAAGCTTTGATCGGAAATCAATTGTAAACTCAAGTTCACCCTCTAAAATAAATTCAGTCATTAATTACTCAGCCGTCGTTGTCTTCAAACCCGTAAGAGCTTTGTTTATATTCAGAACACGAATGATTATATTTTTGGTGTAAATCCTAAAGCTTTCTGACCCTACAACACATCCGACATACGCTTAAGGTCCAGAAACAATAAGGACACAGAAATGTGACATCAGTGGTTCATCTGTAATTTTATGAAGCTAGGACAACTTTTTGTGTGTAAAGCATAGATATTAACTTTATTCAACAATTTCTTCAGTCTTCAACACGTGTTTACAGTAGTAGCATGCATATTTGAAAGTCTGTAGAGGGTCATAAAGCTTTTGGATTTCATCAAAATATCTTAATATTGTAATGATCTAGATGATGCAAAGCGAAGCTCTTACGACATAAAGCAAAGAGTGATTAATGACAGGAAATATCCCCTTGAAATGATATTGGCTTATTTTTGACATAAAGGTAAAAACCAGTCATAGAATGAAATATCGATTTCATCTTCATCTTCACTGTTTTCTGGGTGTCTTCGGTTCGTAGATCGAACGCTACATTAACAGTCCAGAAGCTCTTCACAACCCGCGGACTACACCGGATATCCTGAAGGTGGTTCAGCGCGCACGTAATCGAACGCCACAAACTCATCCTCACTGCAAACAGACCACACAGATCGCTTCAAGCGAAGCCTTCAGAGAGAGCGGGCAACAAACTCCAGGAGAGATGCGCCATCTGGACATGGTTCACAACCCGGCTCCCATCTCACCGATTCCTTCAAACCCAGTAATTCAATTCTCGCTCACGCTCCATCTCAGATACAGAACGTAATCATTTCTGGTGTGCATCTTAAGACATGTTTCAAGATCAGTCAGTGCAAGTTTCAGTTGAAACTACCTACATGTGTATTTTAGTGTAGGACCAGGCTGATGTTTATTCATGATTTCTGCACACTTGTGGATTGGTTTGGTGCTCGTGGCGTTCAGCATGCGAGGGTGATTTTCCTGTTTCCCTTCAGCGTTAGACCCCGCTCTCACTGATCCAACACTAAACCGCAAAACTCCGCTCAAACAGAGACGTGGCTCTGAGCAGCCTGGAGGAGGTGATCACCAAATACGCTATTAAACAGGAAGACATAGAGGTCGGTAGGAAATGAGGAAGAGACAAGAGAGAGGACAGACAGAAAAAAGAGGTAAAGGAGCATTGTATATTCTTACATATTGTTTGTTTTGTTTGGCAATTAATTTCTGTTAGTTTTTTTTCTCCAGTAGAGTCTGAAATGTCTTCAGCTAGAGAGAATCGGTCTAAAATGTAAAAAAAAAAAAAAAATTAATATATACATGAATATTATCATATTTTTATAGCAATTTCAAAATAAAATATGATTAATAACCTTTTTTATGATACAATATCATTTATAGGATGAAAATGATATGGACAATTAATCATGTATTATCACATGAAACAAACTTTTTGTGTGCACAGAATGTGTATATGTATATTCTGTATATTAATTAATTAAAAATTGCATTAATATTTCCAAATATTTTTAAATAAATGCTGTATGTATGTGTGTATGTGTATAGAGATATATATATATATATATATATACTTAGCATTAAGATATATATATATATATATATATAATATCTTAATGTTAAATAATGTTTTAAATAATATTTTACTGAAAGAATAATTCAAACAATAACTGATATAACGTACTTATTTCTTTATGTAAACATTGCTGAAAGAGTTATATTTTATTTAAATGATATACAATTTATAATTTCATATTTCTACATCATTTAAATTAAAGCCAGAATCTCTCCTTGTAACTACTCAAAGTCTCTCAGTTTTCTTTTTCCATCATAATTCCAGGCACTTAATGGGCAGCAGAGCGAAAGCAAAGAAAAAAGAGACGGAGAAAAAGGAAGAAAAAGAGGGAGAGAGGAGGAGGAAGATGAAGAAGAGGATGATTCCTCTGATCCTGACATTGAAGAGAGAGGAGATCCAAGCCAGTCAAAAACAAGCTGGTCCGGAGTAAGAAGTTCATAAATCATCTTCATCTTCCTCTCCTTTACCAGCTGGGAAGAAAACTCGCTTCTCCTTTTGTATTGATGTGTTTCCAGATGGCGATGAAGAGGATGTGGAAGAGGCCGTTGAACAACAGTGACAATGACCAGCCCATGGATGAAACTCTCCTCCTCCGATCAAATCATCCGCCCCAGGACACGGAGGGACAGAGGCGATGAAGACCAAGCGCTCCGGCCAGCAGCAAGGCTGGCGAGGACGGAATTCAACACGAACCACGTGGCGTGGAGCAAAGCCCTCCGTTCATACAGACCTCAGATCTGTATGCCTGCTCGTATCGGCGGAGCTCACTTCCTCCGATCACAGTGGCGACACCGCTGGAGGCGGTCTCCTCCACTCAATCAGGGACCAGCTCCGTCAGCCACGATGAGATCAGCCAACTGCAGCCCGCGCTACCTCAAAGCGAGCCCTCTGCTGATCGGCAGATGGAGCAACTACAAGAAGAGAAGCGGTCCTCGCCGACACCAGACCACTGCCTCCAACGGGGACTGCACACAGGACAGGTAACACTCGCAAGCGGGACTTCCTCGGGACCTTGTGCGGTTCATTACAGGCATGTGACGGGATGGTCGCTGAGCCCGATCAAAAGCGCAGCGATTCAGTTCAGTTGAGACGTTAAAGGAATAGTCGCTTTCGGAAATGAATTGATTTTCTTCGTTCTGCTGAACACGCTAGAAGATATTTTGAAGAAAGTTGCTGTTTTGGGTCGCACATTGACTTCGTAGTTTAAGAAGGTATAATTCAAAAAGTCATATCTGGAACTGCTTGAGGAGAAATGATGACAGGATTTTCATTTTAGGAGAACTGTTTCCTTTGAAATGAGTCTGAGATAGTGCTGGCAAATGATTAATGAATTAAAATGATTTTGTTTCACGTTCGTGTGTGTGTGTTTGGGATCTATATATATGGGGTTTATGACTTATGACTTTTTAGATTAGTTTATATGGTATTCTCTTTTTTCATCTTGCTTTATAATGCCGCGTTAAATTAGTGTTCATAAGCGACGAGAGGAAACGCTATCCTGCTGTCAGAGGAAGTGAGACTGCATTCTCATTCATAGACCGTGGAGATATAGTTTAACCAAAAAAGTCTTTTCATGATTGTGAATATTATTATATGGATAGTTCTCTCTTTTCTATGATGTTAGAAAATGACCTTCAGTTGATGAAATCACCTGTTTGTGAAGATCTCTTGAAGATGTATGTATTTCAAAGCTGATGGCTGTGAAATCGTTGTGTTTATTAGAGTGATATTCCTCTGGATATGGGTGTGATCTTCTGTCCTGAGGAGGATGATGTGCCCAGGACGATGACTTCCTCTCAGCCTGCATGGTCAGAAACTCACGATCCACGCTCACCACACCAAGAGGAATAAGTGTGACTGAGGGCTTACGTGAAATCTTCTCACTGCATTCCTTACATTTCTATTCATATAGTACTATCATATCATTAATTACATCGTTTTAATTAATTAGTTTTTTAATTTTATCTTTTTATTGATTTTTAAATGGTTTTCACTTATAGTTTGTCTTAGCTTAAGTTTATAGGTACTTCAACTTACACAAAAATGTAAAATGTTGGCTTGAAATTTTCACTGAAATTGTATGATAAATGAACCTAAGTGAAAAACAAGAGTAGCAAGCATTTTGGCTGAGAACTTCAGTTTAATGATGAAGCTTTAATTGGTTTACATCGGCTTTATGAATCAGAAATGCAAAAAGGCCTGAAAATGTATACTGAAGATTTAATAAAATACATAAATGTAGGAAATAAATTACAAATATATAAAATAATAACATTTTTAACACAACTGTTTGTTCCATTACAATACTCCCCATAGTCTTAGTTCAAAATTTGTGCTATTTATATATATTATATATATATATATATATATATAAGATATATATATATACATATATATATATATATATATATACATATATATATATATATATATATATATATAAAATTTTAATAATAATATGCATTTAGTAAGATTATTTCTGTGATTTTAATATCTTTAATTTGTTTAAATCTAATAATTTTCTTTGGTTTAGTTTTGTTTAATTAGCTGAAGAAGTTATTTTCACTCTCTGCACTTGTAGTATTTCTACTTTAAAATAAGAATTGCAGCAATATTGGTAAATATTTACTTCCAAGTATCCTAAGTTTGCTTTGGTTTGACATGTGGTGTCGGGTGTGTGTTTAACGCCGTCTTAGTTCCAGTAAGATTTGAGCAGCTAAGGCCAGTTAGCGCCTTGTGTCTGCAGGTGAACGTGCGTGACCCAGTGCACGTACCCGGAGGGAAGTGATCGTTTGTCTGCTGATTCAGACCGAGTTCGGCCCGTCCGCAGTGGTCCCGTCCAGCGCCCCGCCTCCATAGGAGCCTGCCTGCCGGTGTGAACAGGAGAACTGAAAACCCTCATTTAACTGTGTGGAGACTGGTCTGGCCAGGCTCTGAAACCACCTGCACGCCATGCCCAGGCTTACTTTTACACGGAGAAAATGGCATGCCCTTATTCATTCGAACTTTTTAGAAATTATTTTGGTATATTGTAACTGGGACTGGCCTCTAGGCGTTCTTACTCCTATGCGTCCTCTGTGCATTGTGTATTTATGATTTTAGTTTGAGGGTTTGCGATCCTCATTTGTGCCCAAGTCACGGGACGAAAACTGAACTTTCCCTCTTCAACTCAACAAATGCTCCCATTTTTATTGTAAGTGCTTGACTTATATGCTGAGGAACTTTGTGTAGTGCGCTGTGGGGCTTCTTTTTCAGCACAATTAATTCTCCACAGAAGTTATGACTCCATTTTATATACTTTTACAGATTCCATAAACATTGGAAGCTTTGGTTTTAAGGTCACACTTTGTTAAAATAGTTCACCCAAAAACAAAAAAAAACTGTGCATTGTTCTCTTACCTCCGCTTTTTGTGTGCAAATACAGGACATGTGTGGAGAAACATTTGATCTAGTATGGACTTTATTTTATTTCTGGGTGAACCGTCCCGCTAACTGGTCTTCTTTGGTGCACCTAACACAGAGTTAAGGTGTCCTCCTGCGCCCGGACGTTTGGTACTGAAATGATTTCTATGTAAACTGGGTTGATGATTGATCTATTGAACTGACTGTAATATTTTTTGTCGTATTAAAAATGGTTTTTAATCAATTTAGCTTAATCAATTGAGGATTTAATTGGCATGACGAGTGGACATGTGTGCATAAAAGCGGTTGCTAACCAAATTAAAACTCCGTTGTAAACATTAAACATACATTTATATGAATAACTGAGCTGTAATATGCGCAAAACTTTAATTTTATAACACCTTAATAGCCATTATTATTTTTTTAGCTATTTTATTTTTACATAATTATAAATTGGTTTTATATATATATATTTGTATACACGATTTTATTATTTTTCTATATAGCCAAATGTTTATATAGACATTTCTTTGTGTATACATAGTATTTTTCCTAAATTAAATGTGTATATACGTCTGCATTTATTTATAGTATTTTTATGTACACATCATTTTATACATATATATATATATATATATATACACACACACACATTTTCTTAATGTGTATATATACAAACATATATATATAAATTTATATATATAATATAGTATTTTTATTTATACTTAATAATTAAATGTCACGCATTTGTATATACATTCAAACATACATGTGTATATACACACACACACACACACATTAGAGGCTCATCAAAAAAAAGTAATCAAAAGAATTTGTCCTAAAAAAGGAAAAACTGACTTGAAAACACAAACGCGACACGAGAGTGAATCTGCCCCCAGTACAAATATACTTTATTCTCTTCATTTAAAATATCTCGAATCTTGTGAAAGCGATGTCATATTTTAGTCCAGACTAGGGAAACCGCTTCGGTCTGCTACCAGTCACGTCGCAGATTTACTTCTGGGGATTCAACCACATAACAGCTGGAGATTTAACAAATATGTATTTCATTAAATCGATTACATAAAGACAGATCTCTAAGCAGACTGGCCGAATCATGCGCTTACCCACTGGGTTGGTTTCAATTAGATTTCAGGCGTTTGCCTACTAATCCGGGAAACACCGCAGCGGGTTTGATATAAAGTAGCCAAGAATGTGTGGATAAAGCGTGATTCCTCCTGCTCGCCGATCTTCACGTCGGTGTTATTTATTGTAATATATTGAACAGTTTGAGGTATATGGGTTCTAATGCATCTGTGGTACAAGGCAACTACTGATGCTTCATCAACATACTCAGAAACATCCACTCAGGCGATTAAAACAGGTCCTCTTCGTGTGCTGCTCTTGGCAGTTATGAGCGTTCCGCACTGATTTGGCATGTCATTTGCATACTTCATCCATTCTCAGGTCAGGTCTGGGCCTTCTGAAGGCAGGCGTATGAACTCTCACTACTGTGCGTTATGAAGCTACATCTAGAAACACTGCAGGAGTTCAGTCGTGGGATGCCGGGTGCTTGGGACATTTTTAAGGGTAAAGGGCGTGCTGTAAGCCTAAATGTAATTGTGATTGGATACAGTGAAACAGTCTACACAGACAAACCCTGCCCCTTCATTTTCACGTTCATAGTAGAAATGAGAACTTTATTAACGTCCAAGCACAGTAAGGTCTGTATCCTAATACAAGCATGCTCTGTGCTTCTGTACTTCAAACCTAACTTCTTGGTAAAGATTAGCAATGGCTCTCAGTGTTTTTAATAATAATTTATCCAGCTGAAAAAAATAATTGTTGATATTCTTATATAATTTTTAAGTATTTACAGTTTTAAGGCACGTTCACACAGAACTATAACGATAGCTGTATTAATATCCACATCAAGTCACGATATTACTTCTGCTTTGGTGTGTGCTTTTATTAGTGTCTGTCACTTTAAATCAGCTCTTTACGCTGTTACTAGTTCTTCA
>NC_056714.1:6100011-6100249 GCF_018831695.1 Puntigrus tetrazona | reverse complement strand
TATTGTGTAAATATTAATTAATAACATGAAATTCTCTCAAAATACAAAAACAAACAAAAAAAAATATTACTGAACACAAATATATTTCATTGATTTTAGTGAAAAAAAATCTGAGAGTAGAGATTCTTTAAATGAGATTAAACTATTTTTGATTTCTTCTTTTTTTCCCAGTTAAAAAAATAGATACTAATCACTGCATAGATATTATTTAGGATCATCAAACTATCTTAACATTTTA
>NC_056714.1:6096674-6099957 GCF_018831695.1 Puntigrus tetrazona | reverse complement strand
AGTTTTCTTGACCATTTTTTTAATCTTTAATTCTTGTTTTGTAAGAAATGAACTGATTCTTCTTCAGAAACAGAAGAAAAAAGTGAAATTATGTGAGATGAAAATAATAAAGATATATTTAAAAAGATATATTTTAAGGGAGAAAATGTATAAATATTAATTAGTACCATGAAAACCTTCTCAAAAAAACATTATTGAGCAAAATCTTCTGACAATTATTAAACTGAAAATAACACTGTGAGACTCTTTATATGAGATGAATTACTATTTAATAATTACATCTAAAACCGTGTCGTCAGATGAGGTTACTGAGCCAATGACTGAAAAGCAGTTAATAACTCATTTTATTTTATATTTTATAACCTCATTATTATTATTATTTGATTCAAACTCACACTCACTGTATTTTCGAGGGGCAAAAAAAGTGATCGAAATTATTGGGTAAATATTAATTAGTACCAATAAATGATCTCAAAATGCAAAATTAAAAAGAAAAAATATTATCAAACTAAAATATATTAGATTGATTTTGCTGAAACTAAAAGAAAGTTATGTTTCAGGAGTTCAAAGTTCAAGCTTTTAAAATGAATTGAAATGTAAAACAGCATTTCAGTCCTTTAACATCAGAAGTGTTTCTGTTTCAGACAGAGATAGAGATGATTCAGAAAATATACAAACAATTTAATATTTTCACTGGAAAAAATCTGATGGTAATTATTCCATAAATATTCATTAGTAAGATCAAAGTCTCTCAAAATGCCAAAAAAGAGAGAAAAAATATTATCAGACAAAAATATCTTAGATTGATTTAACTGACAATAAAAGAAAGTTATATTTGAGGAGTTTAAACTTCAAGCTTTTAAAAGTCTTTCAGATTTAAAACCTCTTTAAACGTCACTCTTTTTAAACGTCTTTCTCCAGAAACAGAAAGATTGTCTTGTAATCTATTTTTAATCTAGTTTTTGTGTAAAAACCAGGAGAAAAGTGAGACGCTTCAGACGGATTAGATTATTAATATTAGATTCTCCTAAAGTGATTTTCACCGGAAAAATGATCACAAGCTTTTTATATTTATTAGGATTATGAAATTATCCTCTAATACAAAATATATATATATAAATATTACTGAACAAAAACATCTTACATTCATTTGAACAAAAATAAAAGTGTGTGAGATGTTTTAGATAAAAACTAATTATTTGCAGTGAAAAAAATCTGATAATAATTATTCCATAAATATTAAATAGTGCAGTAAAATACTTTGAAAATATGAAACAAGAAAAGAAAAATATTATTGAAGAAAGATGCGTTTCACTCCTTGACCTGAGAAGAAAACATGAAGCTGTGTTTTAGTGAGAAGAACGGAGACGACTCAGTCCTTCTGATCTTATGAGTCCTGGACTGTGTTTCTGAGGAACATATTTCAGGATGTAGGTCTTGATGAGGATCTCTGGGGTTCTTCTGATGGTCCAGCGATCATCTGTTGTTTCTCTTCTCAGGTGTTCACTCGTTCCAGAAGATGTACGGATGTGAGCTGGATGAAGACGGCACTAAACGAGGATACACTCAGTTTGGTTATGATGGAGAAGACTTCATCAGCTTTGATAAGGACACACTCACCTGGACTGCTGCTGATCCTCAAGCTGTGATCACCAAGAACAAATGGGATGCTAATAGAGCTTATGGAGAACAAGAGAAATCATATCTGGAGAACATATGCACCGAGTGGCTGAAGAAGTATGTTGGTTATGGCAGAGACTCTCTGGAGAGAAAAGGTATGACTATGATTCAGATCAGAGAGAGAGAGTGTGTGTGTGTTATGTGTGTGTTATGTGTGTGTGTGTGTGTTACGGCTCCCTATTTGGTCGGCAAAATAGTTTGGTAAAAATAGTTTGGCTACTGCTGCTTCTTGCTTTGGAAGTGTGGTGTGTGATTAAGCAGGCAGAGGCAAATTGTTTCTGATTATTGTTTAGTGAAAGAAGTTTCACCGTAACAAGATATTCCCAAACAAACAATAATAATAACAACAACAATCATAATAAACCAACCCAAAATATCTTTAAACTCAGAAATACCTATTTACAAATTATATACAAAATAAACTAACGACAACATAAGCGAGGGACAAGAGCGGTGCTGAAAGAAAAGAAAGTAATTAACAAAACTCTCTAACTAACAACAATCAAGCTAATTTAAACAAAGAAAAGAAAGTAACATCTTCAGCGTAGAACGCCACTAACTACGCTAACTAACAAATATAAATACAAAGTTGCACCCGCTCACTAACTAGTGTGATTAAACAAATGTTACCCTGTGTGTTGTAAGATGTACGTCACGTGACATGCTCAGCTAGTCCCATCGCTAAATGTCGAGGTAGGACAGAATTCAACTCAGAAAAACCGAGAGTCGAGTCACAGAACGAATGCAGTTCAATAATCAAGTTCTTACAAAAGCAAAAGAGAAACAACTTAACACACGGTAATTAACCAAACAGAATCAAAATGAAAGCCAATAAAGCAAAACGTGAGAGCAACAAACAAAAACAAATCGCTCCCTCATTTCACGTGTCATCCGGGTCTTTATACGAGACAACTGACATCCGATTGGCTACAGGTGTAATGCAATCAAAGAAGATTGACAGTCGTTATCCAATCACAGATCCTGTAGAGAGAGAGAGAGAAATAGAAAAAAACAACCCTCCCAGGACAATACGGACGTAACAGTGTTATGTGTGTGTGTGTGTGTGTGTGTGTGTTATGTGTGTGTGTGTGTGAAGTCTGAGGTGAAGACACACTAATCCCTGTTTCTTATAATCCCTCTCTAATCAGTTTCAGTAAATCACATCCTGTTTATATGAACCTCAATCTTCACAAACAGCTTTCTCTTCATATCAGAGTCACACGTATCAGATTTATTTCTCTTCTTTTTATGAATCGCTGCGGAGAGAAATATTCCTGTCTTTCTTCAGGTTATGAACGTCTTGAATCTAGTCGTGTGTTTTTATGAGACTTATTTTATTAAAAACAGTCCTTCTTGATTTGTGTTTGTTTGTGGATCTGAGGAAGATCTGATCTGAGATCTGAGTAGTTTCCCAGGTTCCTGATCTTCTCTGGAGATGTTGGGTTCAGTCCCAGACCTCAGAAACAGAAAGATCTAGAAACATCTCTTCTTTAGTCATCTGACCATCCTTCTGTTCTTCAGTGGACTTCACTGGTTTTTGAAGGACTTTTAAGACTTTCTCAAAATAATCTTCAAGACTCTGAACATCTTTATGACGAGATCT
>NC_056714.1:6091218-6096574 GCF_018831695.1 Puntigrus tetrazona | reverse complement strand
CCAGGACTGCATTATCAGGGTGAGAAATGATTTGAGTTTTTTTTTTTTTCTTTGATTTTTATGACATTGTGCTTCGCCTCAGGTCTTTCTAACCTTTTGACTGCTGGATCAAACCCAAACCACTTGGCCATTAGACTGTTTTTAATGTCAATGAAATGCCATTCTCACGCCCAGCACAATGGCCTTTCTTTAATGCTTCATAAAACAGCTTTGCTCAGTCAAACTGACCGGATCGGACGCACGCAGAGACTAAATTCAAGTGCAATCAAACGAGGGTATTTCATGAGCGCGTTTTTAAGATAAAAAAGGTCAGGTTTGCCAGTGGGGGGAAGTGTACCGAAATTACGTGAATTATAACACGCTTGAATGACCAAACAGCCGCTCTGTGGGGTTTCTGTTCTTAGCGCCGTTTCTGGACGCATTTTGTTTATGGTGGTCCTGAAAACTGCTCGGTTTAAACGTTTGAAAACGCGAACAAAAAATGTAAGAGACACATGTTTAAATCGGTATGCAATAATTAATAACCTGTCCGTTCAACGAGAGCAGTAGGCTACAAGTTTTTGTACAGAAACGAAGTAACGTTTGAGGCGATGATTAACGAGCGCGAAAAATAAAAGCGCACTGCTGCCACCTGCCGGATATTTAATGTTATATTCCTTTTTTTATCTCAAGACACGGAAAAGTCAAAAATGACATTTACCTTTAGCATAATCGTCTTATGTCCAGATGTCCGTCTGAAATGTAAATACGGAAAAGGCCAATCACAATTCAGTATGCAANATATGCAGAAATGAAAAACAATCCCAATTCGATATGCAAATATGATTATAGAGAGGCATTTTAAATACGGATAGCAACTCAAAAATGACCATACTGTTTTACATTAATGTCACGTTTAACTTAATAACAAGCGTAACTATTTTATGACGAGCTGTTTGTCCTTTTTGAGCTAAACAGCACGAGCTGGTCCTCGTTTTTGAGTCAGCTTCTTCAGATACAATACCAAAAGCATCTATAAAACGCCAAATACTGTGGAAGAGAGAACAAAAAGCGAATCCGAATCCTCTAACCAGCGCTGTAATAATCATAATTTATTGATTTCAGAGCGAGTTTAATATTATAATAGTTTATTTGGATGTATAAAACAGCATTGAGTTTTGACATGGCAGATAAGCAAATACAACCGAAGATGAAGCTCCACTGGAATAGTAAATGCCAGAACTCAGCAGGACATAACATGTGGTATTTACTTGACATCTCTTACCTCAGTGCTTTCGTTTGGATAACACACACAAGAAAGTGAATTAAAGCTGGAGTGTGTGATTTTAATGGTTTAAATACTTTCTCCTCCCAGTTAAATACGCAGATACATACTTGTTACCTATTCATAAACTAAACCCGATTAAAGTAAAACTGCCTCAGCTGGCCCAACCAATGGCGTGCTTTTAGGGCGGGGCTAATTATCGTCTGACCAATGGCGTGAAGGGAGTGTGTCCAATCTCGTTCGGTGCCGCAGAAAATACACACCTCAGCGTCGTCTAACATTAAAACTATCATGGTGACACTAAATGCAAAAACATTCAACCAGAGGTTTTATTTTTTTTTTTTAAAAAAAAGAAAAAAAAGAAAGAAAAAAAAAAGAATCAGACAAGAAAATGGCACTAATCTTCGATGGAAAAAAACACCTGACCGGAAGCCCTGCTGGGTCCACGTTGAGAGAAGCTAGAACAGGACCAAATATACTTTACTGTTTCATAACACATATTTGAGAAAATGCAGATTTTTTTCCCCCAAAACATTATATCATAATCCTACTTGACTGTATCCGAAATAGGTTAAACAACAACAACAAAAAAGTCCCAGTTTGTGTACACACTCCAATTCTTACATACAAAGGCCTCATTGGAGAAAATGGACATTCATTGGGTCGGACCATCAGACTGAACTGAGAGAGAGAGAGAGAAGGAAATGCTGGTCGAGCTGCAGTGCAAAAATGTTGAAGACTTGTGGCATAACGGAATCATCCCTAGAGGATCCCAACTCGTTGTCCCACGCACTACAAACGCAAGGCTAAAATCAATATTTGCAGATGTGTTTGCCAAGCTTTAAACGACTGTGGCTGTTCTGAAACACTCAATTGCCATTTCGCCTTCTGCAAATCCATTTTCTACTCATAATTACATTGTAGTGTACTTGACAGGATACAGAAACCCTTTTTGGAGAAAGGCCAAAGATATTCTGCTTACTTGGTTACAAGGCTAGCTACAGATTTTATCCAAATGGATGCAGCGACAGAAAAGGGTGACTGATAACTTACACTTAAAAACCTCTCCCTCCTGTTCAAATGTGCAGGAATTTAGTGTTCCGTTATGTTTATATGGATTTATAGACAGCATTCTAATACATTAATATATAAAATATATAATCTAAAATAGCACTGACAGTTTTGCTTTTGGAGTCAAAATATAAAATGTTAAAAATACAAAACAGCCATATTTGACCGTTTTACTCTATCCTTAAAAGTGTCTTTAGTGTATACAAGTGTCTTATGAGAAAGTAAATTTGTGTTTGGAACAGAGTCACATGCCCTGTTCATGCCACCATCCGCCGTACTGGTTGGTTGCTTGTTCAGTCTCATTTCTTATTGACAAATTAATTTACACCGCTAAAATGAACATTCTGGAAGAAAAATGCATTTAAGTTGTAACAGTGCATTGTTTAAAGATAAACGGGAATCAGTATGTGCAATGTGGACGGCCATTTATCTGTGCCGAAAGCATAAACTCTGGCCTATTTGGGTCCACATACATCTAATTGTCATATGCATTGTTTTTTATACACTGACCCTGCACATGATTAGAGCCATACATGGCTGACTGCAAGGACAGAATTTAGTCGAAATGATTCTCAACTAAAGTTTCTGAAGACAGATTGAAATGCTCCATGAGGTTGCACCTGAGAAAAATCCCAACACTGAAAATAAATGACTTCGGGTTGTATTAAGTCAAGGCGGCATGAACGGGGCTTTATTCTCAACTCTAGATCATTCAGAAGTAACACTGTCAACGCTAGCTCCCTTACCAGTAACAACCACAGTCGCTGCAGCAAAGTTCAGGAAACCATAAAGGGTTTATAGAGCTGCTGTGCTCACTATGGCCTTCTACCATATATTAGCTCATCTCGATATCTCTATCTACTGTGATATCACCTAGACAGTGTTGAACGCAACAAGACCATATGAAAAGAACTCTTTACATACACTGATGAATCATATACACATAAAACGTGTGTTTTACAGGTATATTGGCTTCAGTGTTTTCATGCAGTTTTGTTTTGGATCCACCAGGAGCAGTCGGTGGAGTAAGATCGCAGTCCAGCCACACCTGAGAGCGCCAAAGCCAGGTGCAGAGAATGCAGTTCATCTGTCCTCTCTTGGCAATATAAGAAATATAAGACCGGGAGAACTGCTTTGTATGCCTTGAGATTCCTTTGTTTCTTTGGTCTCTGAGGATGAACCGTCTTTCTGAGCTGTTCCATGCCTTAAATAAAGGGGCCAAAGCCCTCTGTTAATCCATAAAGGAAGTCTCAGTGTGCAAAGGGGCCACTCTTAGACCGGCTGAGGACTGTTTACGAACAAATCCTATTGTGATTGGTCCAAGAGGATTGCCGTTCAACAGCCAGGCCTGGCCCACAGCGTCTCGTCATCATCATCTCAAAAATGTTCTGAACATCAGACGTTGAGTGTTAACTGCTGTTGGGTCCTCCATTTAGAAAGTAGGTTGTCATTTCTCCTTTGCCTTTGACTTTCACAACGCCTCTGCACTCCAGTGTGTAGTTATAAGAGCTGAGCACCTGGTAGAGGTCAGTTGTAACCTGATACAGAGAGAAATTAAGAGAACATGAGTATCTATATAGTGTTTTTACTTATCTAAACCCGAGACCACTAGTGAAAATGCTTCTGTATTTATTAATACTTTCAAATACAGATTTCAACTGCTCAATTCCTAGACTATTTTCACATTTATAAATTATTCCCAAGACATTATTAGAAAATGTTATAAACATCATTTATAAATGTGAAAAGTGGCTAATTTCTATTTTTCCACTCCTTTGCATATTATAAGTTAAATAACATGTTTAAGAAAATTTAAAAAACTAAATCTTTGACTCGTCTAATTCTGACAAATGCATTAAAGGGTGAACATATGATTTGAAAATACATTTTTTTAAATACATTTTATTAATAATTATTTTTTTCAACACAATATCATCAAATTGGGCAACATTAAGCATTTACTGCAAATAAGCACACTTTTCCCAAAAAATGATCATCATTGATATTATAAGCTATTTAAGTATAAAAACAGTCAACATTACATTTTTATTAATTATTTCTCATTATGTTTATTTTAAAAAAGCGTGGACTCAATCTTTTCTGGACAATCATTGAGACCTAGAATGCATCTCACCTGTATTCTCTCAGGTACCCCAGTGCTGTCCATGCGGCTGGCTACATTCACAGTATTCCCCCATATGTCATATTGCGGTTTACGAGCCCCTATGACACCAGCCACGACAGGACCTATATTGAGACCTAGTACAAGGTAATCTATGAGCTTTCATGGCAATATGATTTTATTTTGCAACAGTAAAATATACGGGTCATTTTATGAAAGTCTATCTCTGACAGAATGTTACATTTCTACAGAAAGCCTTTTTGCACGGGAATATTTCATAAAATTAATCGAATGAAAACTATATGCATAAGGCAGCTGATTGAAATGTAAGGGTGGCTAAGCCAAATTCTTACCAATCTTCATTTTGAAGTTATTGAAAGAGTGTTCATTGATGTACTTCATCTGGTCCATGAGGCGCATAGCGTAGTCGGCTAGAGCGCGAATGTGTGACCTTCCTGCTTTATCGTAAGTGGAGTCATTAAGCCCAGAGGCAGCCATGTAGGTGCTGCCAATGGTTTTGATCTTTTCTAGTTGACGAAACTGATCCTCACTAATGATCTGCATGAAAAGTGAAATAAGGTTATGGACTTCGTCTACAAATGTGAAGGTAAAAAAATTCTACATCTGTAAGAATACAATCAGGTTAGAAAGATGTGAAGATGAAGGTTTCACACACAGGTTAAAACTGAGACCAACTGCTACAAACATTTTTCAAATATTTAATGCAAGAGCTAAAACATAGTACAAATCTTTTAAAAAGTGCTGTTTTCCATTAATTTCTTAATAGACACTAATAAATAAAAACACATTAATAAACACTAATGCTGTCAAACGATTAATCATGATGAATCGCATCCAAAATTAAGGTTTTGCTTACATAATATATGTACATATGTACT
>NC_056714.1:6086195-6091118 GCF_018831695.1 Puntigrus tetrazona | reverse complement strand
CGAAACTCCGTGCGATCCAGAAGCTATTCCAAATGAAAAACACATATGATTTTAAAGAGGACTTCTGCTTAACAAATGATGACAGACATGAAGAAGTAAAGGACAAAGAGACACTCACACTGTCAAAGTCAGAGATGATCTCATTCAGGATTCGAAGGCATTCTATTCCTCCATTGTTTATACTTTCCTCCGTGTAAAAGTCAGAGAAGTTGGGAATAGAGGCAAACATCACGCCAATCTCATCGTACGACTGACTGTAAAGTTCCTGCAATAAACAATTAAACATCAGTATGCGCAGTTTCATTTAAAGATTGCTCTCTGACAGGAATAGACAGCAATTGTTTTCCAACACAGGAAAAAAAAGGTAATTGCAAGTAATGGATTTTTTTTTTAATTTGCAAAAATAATTTAATTTAATTTAATAATTTAATTTCAAAAAGCATCTGAACTGTAAGATATAAAACTGTCAGAACTGTAAAATAAAAAGTTGCAATGACCTTTCTTGTTATTCTGTGGTGGAAACAAAAAAAAGTCAAAACTGCAAGATGCAAACTCAGAATAGTAAAAAAAAGGAAACACTGTGAGATGTAAATGCTGAATTTCAAGAGACAAAAAAAAAATCTAAATTTAAACTTTAAAATCCTTAGAAAAAATAAACAACTAGATGCCAATTTCAAATTCTGAAAAAAAGTTCAATATTGTAAGATGTAAACTTTGAATTAAGTGAAAAAATTTAAAAATGCAAGATAGAATTCTGAGGGAAAAAGTCAGAAGTATGAAATAAAAGATGTATAAACTGATACAAATAAATTTCTCAAAAAATTATTTACAATAGGCTATGTACAAAAAAGTCCAAAACTGTGAGATATAAATTTCAAATACTGAGAAAATGTTACGATGTAAGCTCAAAATTCTAAGAAAAAAAGCCATAATTGCGAGATGTAAACACATGATTTTGAGAAAAAAAAGTCAAAATTGGAAGACCAAAAATTTGAATTATGAGTAAAAAGTCCAAATGAAAGAGGTACGTTCAGAAAAACAGCAAAATTGCAAAATGTTAACTTCTATGTTAAATTCTAAGGGGCAAAAAGTAGAATTTTGAGATGAGCCATAGTTATATACAGATTTAAGCTCACAATTCTAAAGTTCATATTGTTATGCCATGGCAAAAACAAGCTTCACTACTGTACAGTACATGCCTCATCGCGCATCTTAGAGCCCAGGAAGTGTTTGGCCACATGATCAGGAAGCATGTTAGTGACCAGCGCCTCGTTGTACGTTCTCATTTCATACACTTTCTCCTTCTGATTGTGAACCTCAATCTTCCACAGAAACAGTTTACGCGACTGTCTTTCCACCTGAGAGAGAAGAACAAAATTAGAATTAATGTGCTGATATTTGCTAAAAACTGCGTAGAGGAAATAAATGTGAGTTTCTAAGCTACTGTCGGACATACGTGACGCGCAAAGTAGTAGAAACTCATCATCATGATGATAATCATCACAGTCAGAAGATATCTGGTGGGAACCACTGAGTAACTGAAGAAAAATGTTAATTAGCACAAGTGTTTTCAACACTGATAATAATAAGAAATATTAAAATGATTTCTGAAGGATCAGGTGATACTGAAGATATATCCTTTTCCTTTTGCACCACATGATATTTTGGAATATATTACAATAGAAAATGGTTTTCATATTTTACATCATTTACACTGTATTTTCGATACATATTGTCCAAGTATGTCTGAACACAAACTCAAGCTTGTCTCACCTGTAGTCCAGGTAGCGAATGAAATCGTAGATGTCGTAAATGTACATCCAGCTGTGGATGTTTACGGCACCTGTTGCTATGGTAACCAGCAGCATGAGCGCCAGCTTGACCACATGGCTGAGCTGTACGAGCATAACAGTTGCCACGAGCGACAGCACTGATATGTATCCGTAGTGTTTGGGGTTCTCTGCGCAACCGCCGTCACCCAGAGACTCGAGTGTCATGCCGGAAGAGGAGTTCAGCAGCACAAGAGGGGGCTGAACACAGCTCAGCTGAAGAAAAATGGCAGGAAAAAACATTTTAAGAGCCCTATTTAAACACAAAGTCTAAAGCGCACGTTGCAGGTGCATTTAGGGCGTGTCTAAATCCACTTTTGCTATTTTAGCGACGAGAAAATGGTCTGTGTGCCCAGGTGCATAGTTATATTGGGTTGTCCCTATTCTCTTGATAAGCAATGGGTGTTTTTTGGGTGTAATGTGCAATAATCCAACTAGGGTCTCATCTCCCATTCAAATAGATTGCTATTTACATTGCGGAAATTTTGCTTTTCAAGTGAAGAAACCGATCTGCTCATGCGCAAGGCTAATTCTGATACACGCAATGACTGTCCATCATTACATTTTTATATGTATGTAGCCTACAAAATAATATAACTACACAATAATCCTTTAGTTTTTAATATTTGGCATGTGTGCTCCTGGGCATACTTGTGTTAATAAGCAAAGTCAATGTGCGTTGTGGACCCGCCCACATTAACGCTAATGATAGGGCCCTAAAATTCAGAATTTACTAAATGATTTTTGAAATATGCAATACAATGGCAATACAAAGTCAGGATACAGGACATCATACGATCATGTCAGAACAATAATCAGTCAGTAATAATAATTTGAAAATTGGTGACGTCTCTTTTCTCACCATATCAGCCACCTCAGCCATGGTCAGAACAAATATGGCAGCCATTGCCCATGTGTTACGAGCCCATCGTGTGCGGTCGATCCACTGAGAGAAAGACACCAGCCTACGGGGGAAGACCTGATACACACATATCACAATATTGCATAGTCAGTCTCTCTCTCACACACAGCCAAAATTACTCAAAAAAGTTTGAAAAACGGGAAGCTGAAATAAAATAAAATATAATATACTGCATTAAAAAAAAATCTAATTAATTTCAATTAAATTCATTTAAGTACTGAAATGACTAAAACTGCAATAAACTGGAATGTAAATCAATTTAAGCTAGTAATGTGTAAATTTGTACTTTTTGAATAGAAATATGGCGTATGTAAAAAGCGCAGCCTTTTGCATTTCAGTACAGTAACTATCCTCCAAACTGTTGGCATAGTTTACATCAGGCAAGAGTGTGCACATTTATATTGACAACATGATTAAATATTTGGAGTATCTTGCTTATAAAAAACAATGACACAAGGACTTTTCATTCTGATGTAACTGATATGTTCATCGACATAAATACTTGATTTTGAGAGATTAACTAAAGATTTTTACATGCAAATATTAATGATGATTCGAGAAAAATGCTCTCAGTTCTGCGACTGAGAAAAACTTAAATTAACTCATTAATGAAAATATTAATTATTTTCTTTCTTCTACTGTGTGAATAATGACAAAAGGATGCTCTCGTGAGTTCACTCAATGTGATGTTGGACTTACTCGAGGAAAGATGGCTGCTAGTGAACACAGCGTCAGAATCAGAAGTAACAGCTCACCAACAGCTAGAGTCACATAATTCACTATCAGCCTGTCAGAAATCAAGCGGATATGAAAACATTACACAAGAGAGGTGTTAATATCAATAAAGTATATGAATAGTCCATTTATTATGTTGTATTAGTGATGAATTATTTATGATCCTCACTTACTGTGGGTCTATGAGCATTTCCATGACTGAGGTGAAGATCAGAACGACACAACAACAGCTGAACGCAACACCCGTCCGTCTCTCCTTCTCTGCTGAGTAACGAGACTCCAGATCAGAGTCCTCAAACCTCAGAGACAGAACCGACGTCTTCCTCTTCTCCAGACTGAGAGGGAGACGGTGATGTGAGACAAAGCAAAGAGAAACTGGGACTGAAGCAAAAGTAAATGGTCATTACGTCTCCTCTGTCTCTCTCTCCAGCAGAGCTTTGTTCAGCAGCTGGTTCAGATGCTCATCCTCTATCCCTTCATCGATCATATTAGCCAGCTGCAGCTGCTGAGAAACCACACACAGGTCAAAGGTCGATATGGAGAGACAGACAGATAGATAGATAAATATAGACAGACAGACAGACCGACAGACAGATAGATAAATATAGAAAGACAGACAGACACACAGATATATAGATATAGACAGACAGACAGACAGACAGACAGACAGATAGATAGATAGATAGATAGATAGATAGATAGATAGATAGATAGATAGATAGATAGATAGATAGATCTCACCTGTGTCTCTGACTCCTCAGGTATGTTCTTTACTGATGTGTAACTGCCGCTGGGTTTTGTTGTATTAATCACCTGAAGAAAGTTTCAGATCAGTTATAATGAGAACAGCAGATCAGAGAATAAGAAAATCGATCTTGATACGCACTGTGCCGTTGGTCACTCCGTTTGTTTTGGGAGTGTCTTTGGACACGAGCACCAGGTATGTGTCGATACCTTTCTCCAGAAGATACTCACAGCGCTCTCCTCCATTGCCCTCCTCCAGCTCAAACTCACCGTGCAAACAGTCCATTGTGTTCTGAGAGATGTGCACACGCCTGCAGAGAGAGTCAGCTACACTGCAATTCACAAACAAGAAACTAATGATTTAAATACAGATTGCAGCTCATCTCACCCTGGGATGCCTCCTGACTCCATCTTGTTTGCTACAGTAACATCAGTAGACCAGACATCAAACTGCCAGCGCTTCTGTCCCAGGACTCCACCGAGTACAGTACCCGTGTGCACACCCACACGCATGTCCACTTCTGTCTGAGTTTTTTCACGCACATATCTGAGCATAAGAGAGAAGCATATGAGTCAATAAAAATGTCTGCTTTATAGTGGTTTGATTATATTAATCAATTATAATATAACTGTATATTTATATGTTTAATGAAAAAATCATATATTGATTATACATATTATACATATTTATTT
>NC_056714.1:6083522-6086095 GCF_018831695.1 Puntigrus tetrazona | reverse complement strand
ATATATACACACACATCGAAGGCCTTCACACTTAATGTTTTCATAACTGGGTAGTTAGTGAATTTCCCCTAGAATCCAGAACCAAAGAAACCCTTTATCTCTGGTAAATGTGTGGGTTTTTACCCCGGTATTCCTCCAGCCTCCATCTTGTTGGCCACGGTCACGTCGGTCGACCACACGTCGTACTGCCAGCGCTTCTGTCCCAGCACGCCGCCCAGAACCGTCCCAGAATGCACCCCGACGCGCATGTCCACGTCCGTCTGCGTCTTCTCTCGAACGTATCTGAAATCCAAGCGAATTAAAAATCTCTGTCGTGAAGCAGTCACTAATTCCCACTGAAGAGTTGAGCGCGCATCACTCACGAAATGGCCTCGACCATGGCCAGGCCCATCATGATGGAGCAGGCCGCATGGTCATCGCGGTAATCTGGAAGGCCACAAATACAGTAGTAGCAGTCGCCCAGAATCTTGATCCTCAACTGGTGGTATTTCTGAAAGTGGAGGATCTTAGTTAGCTTCGGGCTTCACAAGTAATTACTTGAGAGCATCAAGTGAGAGCAACAATGTTCATCCGCTTTTTCATGCTCTTTAAAGGGAATTAAAAATCTCTTTATTACCGTAAAAACGCAATTTTTTAATTTTTTTTTATTTTAGCTTGACTCCATTAATTCATATTTTATTCGAATGTTTTTGGGTTTTGCTTTGGTAGCGAAATCGGTAGAGAGCCTGGGATTTCCACCGCTATCGAGAACGAATACAGAAATTTACCAGAAAACTGCAAAACACGCAACTAATTCACGATTAGTAATTGCTAGAAATTTCATTAAAAAATTACAAAGAAAAGGCAAGTAACACATTGAATTGAACTTGAAGGTACTTTAGGTAAAAATGAAGCATAAAATGTAAGACGAACAGCTACTATTTTTCGCGCTACTGTCACGATTACGACTGCAAGCATGTGCATTTAGTACTACTCAATGATGCCAGATTGGAAATGTCTAAGTATCGTACTAAAAGCTGAACATTTTCGTAATCGGAAGAAAATTATCGCACACGAGGTAAACGAACAGAATATAGCTATTTAGACCAACAACTTTTTAACACGACCTGCGATATTGCCGCAATAGATAAATAACTAGGCGTACGTGAGTGGTAAGGTCCAAACAACCCTTCTGAGTCGCAATCCTATGTGTTTTTACTCTAATTTTATGCCGTCGTGGACCACAGCGTAGTGCTTGTTGGATTAAAGCAGCATTATCCAACTTTTTCTGTGCTCAAAAGTTGTATCATCGCTTAGACGACGTCATTTCAAAATGTTTCTGCCCACCAAGGCTGCATTTAATTGATTAAAAATACAGCAATGTTGTGAAATATTATTACAATTGAAAATAAATGTTTTCTATTGTAATCCATTTTAAAATGCAATTAATTTTTTTAGTGAGTCAAAGCTAACTTTTTTTTAACTCTGTGTCACACGATCCTTCAGAAATCATTTTAATTTGCTGATTTGCCGATCAAGATACATTTCTGATATTTATTAAACTTGGAAACAATTGTCCTGCTAAATATATTTTTGGGTAAAAATCGTGATTCGGTATCGTATTTTTTCAGGGTTCTTCGTTGAATAGAACATTCGAAAGCACAGCATTTGTTTGAGATAGAAATCTTTTGTGATCTTATAAATGCCATTTTTAGTCAACTTAATGCAATAAAAGTATGAAAGTTATTATCAAAAGGAAACTTGACGATGCCGTTCATAACGTTTTATCACTGCATTTTATTTGCTTGAAATCACGCTGCTAGTAAAATCACGTTCTCTACGGCGAAAATGAATGCGATTTTTACTGTTGCTCTCTCCATTCATTAGCCACCATAAACATTTTCATCTTGTAAAAACGACTAAACGCGCATGCAGATATCAGTAACTCACGGCTGCTAATTTGTCGAAGCGGGCGAACAATTCGTTGAGCAGCTTCACCAGCTCCTGAGCGCTGCAGGACGAGGACAGCTGAGTGAAGCCCACGATGTCTGCGAACAGAATACTGCGACACAAACACGGTCCACGTCAAACGATCAGCAAACAGCCACATGCTCGTTTTTTCCCCAAGCACTGCTAGCGATCGCGACACACTGACCTGACGTTCTCGTGCCGATACATGTACATGGTGTTGAACTGCTGCATCTCTTTCTGACTGGCTTCTTTCTTCATGTCCTGGAGCATCTCGTCTGCGATGTGCTTGGGTAAGATGGACAGCAGGAGACGCTCCTGTACGCAGAAGAACAAATGCTGATTATACACCATCTGCAGAAATGACGGACTTATTCACTAATTCTGCATATAAACCACCTCCTGCACGCTTGCTTAATTTATAGTTAATTACTAAGTTTCGATTAATAATAGGAAAACACAATATTATTAAATGGACACAAATTTAACACCAATTTTACTGTGTTTAATTCCACGGAAAAAAAAAAGTGTTGCGTTTAAAGAATTAAAAAAGAAAAAAGAAAAAAGAAATTATTCAAGATTTTATCAATTCTAAAAAAGGGGAAAAATAATATAATATAAAATAT
>NC_056714.1:6077388-6083422 GCF_018831695.1 Puntigrus tetrazona | reverse complement strand
GTGGCTTGTTTTGTCTACTTTGAATTGATTGAATTGATTGGATGCGTTTCGCTCCAAAACGAACACCGAGAAGTTAAAGGGGCGTGGTTACTGATGTCACAAACTGATGTCATCAGAGAAGACACAAAAACAGCAATAAATGTAGTCAGTTTTGATTTCACACGGACTTTTACACATTGCGTTGATCAGCAGACTTCCTGTGGTTTTCTGTCAAAATAAAAGCATGCAATTTTTCAAGCCTTAAATATTAATATTCCAATTTTTTAGTTTTTAGTTTTACAATGAGATTTAATTATAATAATATTTGAATTTTGTAATGAAGTATTACATAAGTTACTTTTTAAATCATTATAATTAGTAGTAGTATTTAAAGACATGTTTACATACGCCATTCGGTCAAAGTGTGCAACCTGGATTTCGCAAAAACTATTTGTGCAGACCTAACCGGAAATACACATCCAGAAAGTGAAATAGTTTTACTTTGCTAATGCAACGTTGTAAATAAAACAAAGATTTCGGGCTGCTTTGACTATTTCAGTTTCTCGAGCATGCGTGCGTATTATAAAATGTGACGTGTGTGATTTCTGCACCAATGGCGGCTACAAACGGAAACGCTAAAATAACGACTAGCTGTGTTGGAATCCGTTGGAAACACTACCGTACTGTATTCTTGTAAAAATGAACGTTTCATTACATGCTATATGACGCCTTCCAATTCCAAGGAACTGACATTATGCAACATTTCAAACACTAGCATGGAGCACTGCTGTACTGCTCCGATGCCTAGACTGGATTGTTTAGTTGACTGTTTATCTTCAGGGCGTTGCTAACTCCACACCGTGACATCTGTGAGCGATGCTCTTGAGTCTTCTGCACGACACAGAGGTCTGAAAACGTTCCACTTTTATGAAACACCTCTCAGGAACCGATTCCGCAAGCTCTGGTTGTTTCTCTCACCTGCTGCTGACTTTGCTCCTCCATGTTGAGCTTGACCTCCAGCGACTGCCGGGCCTCCAGAAAGGCCTTGCGGTGTTTGCGGTCGGCCATGTAATACGACATGACGCCCACTGTGATGGCACAGAAGTAGATCACAATGTTGGCCAGCAACTGCAAAACACAACAGCACCATCATGACGTGACGAACAAGCCTTCCTGGTCTTTTAAGAATCGTAGACTGTTATATTTATTTGGGGATTTGGTGATGAATTACTAATAAAAAAAATGAAATAATGCAATGTTTTTAAATCAGCACAAAAGAGAAAGTACAACAGTACTGTATATTATATGTAGATGCAATTTCAGAAAATTATGTATCGTTATGAAAATATAATTGAATAACTAAATACTTTAATATTGGTAAATCAACACAAAAAAAGGCACTACAATAAATACTGTTACACGTATAAATACTATATTAATTAGTAGATATAATTTAATAATAAGTCAATAAATAAGTTGATAAAAAAATATATAGCAATATTTTTAAATCAACACAAAAGGGCAGTACAGTGAAACTAACATTATGTAAAATACTATATTTAAATCATTCAATTAATACAGTAATTATTTTATACAGTAATACTGTAAAAATACTGTATTAGTGTAGTGCGTTAGTATTGAACAACAAAAAAAGACAGTGTCACAGTGCAATAAATGAATAAATAAATGGTAAAGGTTTTGTTTTCGGGGTGAAACAGTCCTTGAAACGATTTTTGCTCTGTAATGTATTTGAATAAACTGCTTTCTGTGTTATGCCTCTCGGGGCTGCAGTTTGTACCAAAAACAGTCTTGCTGAGTAAGAAGAGCGAAGCACCTCGGCTGGACACCCACCTGCCGGCCCTTCTGGCCCCGTCACCATCTTATGACTGCAGCGACACAAACGCCACCGAAGCAAATATCAGCATACTATTTATGATGTATTAGATGAGTCGGATGAACTCATGTCGTCATATTTCATCCCAAAAACTAGATATTATATTATATAAAGAAGATCAGATTGTCTGCATTGTCATTATTTTCATAACAAATAAGTGCATAAATTAAAGGCAAAGCAACTGTTTTAACTACTACTGGGTTAAAAATAGGTTTTGACAATAACTCGACATCCAACTTGATTTGATTTGGTTCAGGGGTTTAGAGTCATTTCTATGTATTTGTAAGGAAACCTTTCACAATCCCTGGAACGATATAATGATCTGCGTCTGTTGATAATCTTTTGCACCAGAAACGTCTATGCTTTTCTTAAAATGCAATTGTGTCGTCAAGTGGAGACCAGAGGTAACTCCAACATACATTTTCCACTCGAACAGCCATCATCTGAAAGGTTCTTTCTCTTTCTTAGAAAAGACATGCCACTAACTAAAAACGCTTTAAGTAATAACTGACTTCTGTAGCTACTGAAAAAACTAGTAGTAACTAGGATTTTTTTTCAGCAAATGCTGCCATTATGGCGTATAAACGCTAGATTTATCAGTAGAATACAATGCTTTTTAAGACGTATTCCCATCAAAACGACTCAGACAAGTACAAACTCAATGATATGTACCTTGATTTGAAATGAATAAGATGTGTGCCTTTGAACTACAAAGCATGCGCTTGTTTGAAGCCACAAATTGTCATTGAGTCTTTCCCGTTCTCTGGCTTTAACACCGGTTGAATCGGATTATTCAACTATTCAGGTATTTTTAACATTTTGAATTGTCTGGAAAGATGTTCCTTTAGATTCATAAAATGTTCTTCTCACTCAGCAAAACACTGTTATTTTAACCCTACACCTCCACAACCATCCATGGACCAGTTTCATTCCAAAAAAAAGTTTGTTTACAGTGAAAAAGGTTTTTAGAATATTAAAATGTTCATAATAGTAAGAAAAATTGTTATTTTAAGAACTGTTCACCGAAAGGTTCTTTGGGGAACCACAACTGGTCCTTTTGGACCTTTTGTGGATTGGAAAGGTTCCACAGAAATTGTAAAAGTTCTTCACAGAAGCATAGATGCGAATAAAGAACCTTATGATCGTTCAAGTCTCTCAAGACTCTCAAGTTAAAACTTTCTTGACAAGAACTGACTCTTGAAAGGTTCTTCGAGAAAACAAAAACGCTTCTTTTGGACCTTTTGTTTGAATAGCGATTTTGAACCTACAGAGATTTAAAGGACCTTACAATCATTCGAATCTCTTCACTCCTCCGAACTGCTGCCATATTTTTCTCACCTGTCTTCCCAGAGCCGCCCCCTGGATGTCCTCCTGCTGCTGCTGGGCGATGGTGACGCCCAGGACGAGCGTGTGCACACCGCAGGACACGGCCGTGATCAGCACTATAGGGGTCAGCCGCAGAGGCAGAGTCAAGAAGAAGGAAAAGCTAAAAAACGCCTGCCAACCCACAGTGTCGCTGGGCTGATGGAAGCGGGCAAAGTTCAGTCCTAGGTAACAGAAGATCTGGGCCGCTATGAGCACCCACAGGGCGTAGGGCACCAGGCGGCGGGTCACGCGGTCCGGGAGCAGACCGAAGCGGCACAGCAGGTACAGCAGGACGTCCGCCGCCAGCCCCACCGAAGCCACGGCCACAGACGCCAGCTTATCCCCCGTGTAGAGCACAGTGCACATCACGATGACGTAGCAGTCAAAGAGGGCCGCGAACACCACCAGCACCAGCAGGGTCTCGTGCCTCTGCCGGCGGAAGTAGGTCTGGTAGAGGTTCTCCAGAGAGTCCGGGGCGAAGGTCAGGCGCATGAACCGCGGCAGACACAGGCAGCAGCCGGAGCTGCGCACCGTCACCTCGTGGGTGCGTCCCACCGCTTGACCCGGGTCCGAGGGCAGGGTGACCGAGCAGTCCGCCGAATACTCCGCAGAGTACTCGGGCTCCGAAAACGCCCGGTTCCGAGGCATTCTGCGCTGCTGGATTGTACAAGATGCTATAAAAACGAAGGGCGTATTCACACGCGACGTTTGGTTCGATTGAATCGAACTCGAGTCTTATTGTAGGGAGATGACGGGGTCCGTATTACTAGCTGTTGGAAAGCGTAACGGCTAACTTGATAACCGTGTGCCTTGATAACCAATCACATTACAGCCTTGACGTCATTGAGGTGTGCGACACTCATTTGCCATTTACGGATACCATAGGAACGAATGAGAAGTGCCGTAGGCTGAATCCCACCTGTCGCAAAAAGTCAGTGGCTTGTCTTATAAAACTGCATTTTTATCTCGGTAAACTCTTAAAAAATCATTCAATCCAAAAGTATTGTTTAGTGTAAAACATGTTGACGATAAGCGGATAGGCTGTTGGTTCATTAAACGATAAGTCTCGACATGCTTATCTTCTTTTCTACGTACGTAATGCTTTTTCGGCTAGAGGTTGCAGGCTTGCCTTCTAGTGGCTCAAGTTCATTTCCCCCCTTTGGTGCGAATCTTTTGGGCAGCTGTGAATACAGCAATCGCACTCAGGTGAGGACCAGCTGAAGAGGTGGTCCGCTTCCAAACGAACTCTGGTACAGCTGAACGAACCAATAAATGGATGACCTTAGCACACGTGTGGTTTGGTTTACAGTTTCGGCTACACTTGCAAAAAAGGCAGTGTGAAAGCGAACAGCACCAAACCGAATCAATTTACATCGTATTTGGTCCGGCTCAAAGCAGACTTTCCTGGTGTGAACACGCGTTAGAGTGTGGCATGCTGGAAAAACATGGCCTGGAAAGGTGTTCGCCCAATGTCCAAACTTGAGATCAGATCCGAAGCGGCCGCCTGATTGTCACGCCTGGCATGTTTAGACACCGAATCAGACCTTGCGTGCATGTTTGTGGCATCGGCCCCCGCCAGCGCCTGGAGCACTTGGGATGTGCAATTGCCCCCAGCTACACGCCTTTGTTTTTCTGAGATCTGCAAAGACAAGTCTCAGCAAGTTGACGTGAAGGCGACAAGAAGAGCTGTTTACACATCCGCCAGCCTCTCCGTTTCCAATCCAGGATCCAATCTCGGCGTCCACCAGCGCTCACTGTGGGTTTCCATGGTGAATCCTCGCATGGATGAAGAACATCAGGACCCAGGAAGGAAGCGAGGCGACCGTCGAACGAGACGTTTCGCCCCAGATCGGCATGACACCCCGTGATAAGCAATATTAAAGCCGAGCGGCAGCTTAAATCGACAAAACGGACGCGATCGTGATCGGAGAGCGTATCTTGGCCTGATACGGTCTGTTAAAACGCATCCTGTGCGTTAACGGTGCGTACGGGATTCACGCAGGAAATACATGTTGCGCTCCGGTGCTGTGTGTAATATGGAAATGCATCTCACAATACAGCGCGGCTGCCTTCTGCTATGCTTAGAAATTGTACATATCCTCCCATTTTCGCTGTTGGGATTACCACGAGACGTGCAAATTAAGATTTTCTCATAGGTTCAGTGATGAAAACGTGGGTCTCTCTTCAGTCCGTCCGTTTCTCATGGAAATGCAGCTGCGTTTGTCCGTAACGTATCCACAGCACGCTCCGATCTGTGGCTCCTTTGAGGATGCAAAGCGTGCCAAAGATCAATCTGAAAATCACCCGTGAAACACATGAAAATCCACCGTATGCTCGAACCGAAGGCTTTTTCCACCAAAAGTCATTAATAACCGCGCGACCGCCCGTTTCACGGATGAAGGAAGGTGATACGGGAACGGCTTCAGTTCCGCCGTCCTGATAAACCAGACCTGGCAAACCTGACTTTTCAGGGTGTCTGTGTGTATACACGGAGAGATCCCGGAGAGCTCACTTTCTAAACGCGAACGAACGCGATGTCCGATTCGCGGAGGAAATTGTTGTTTCGAGTCGGTTCTTTCTAACGATTCGCGCGAACCGATTCTTAAGGCTTTCGCGAATCGTTCGGTTTGAACGAAGAAAGTTATTTTTGAGTGAAGCTGGCATATAGGTTACATATGTGGCGTAAGTAACGTCGAACGCTATTTATAACTCGCAATCGAAAGCAAGTCGCAAAATTGCAGCATATAGCAAACGTTATTTTCCTTTGATAAGTTCTACTGTACGGTAGACGCCTCT
>NC_056714.1:6074520-6077355 GCF_018831695.1 Puntigrus tetrazona | reverse complement strand
ATCGACCGTTTCGATCGAACCGATTCGCTTAAACGAATCAGACTTCTGCAAACGAAAATGACCGATCGCACTATGGCGACGGCTCGCTTACATGAATATTAATCAGATTGCGCTGACGTATCTTCGGACGCGTCCAATCGCGAGGCCTGTTTAATATTCATGAGCCCGACCTTCTCCATAGTAGCGTCGGTAAACTTTCGTCGATGTCACCCCCTCGTTTTCACACCCCCTTCCGTGGGCACGGATTGAGGAGCAGGGACACGGGCCAGCCAGTGTCAACGGCTAAAAATACGAACCCCCGTCTCATTACAAAACCTATAGGGAGTTTTTATGGCTGTACAATGCGACACCATGCCAATATTTGTCTTTCTTTGTTTACGCAGAAGCGTCTAACCAATTGACTTGCGAAAGAATTCAGCTGAAAAACACAAAAGCACTTGTTGTAGAACAAGCAGTGAGAAGCTACAAAGCCGCACAATCACATACGTAAAGGGAAGTGGCTTTATTATGGCAATTGCCAAATTTATGGCCGTTTGTAAAGCCGCGGACCGATATCTACCCCTAGGCGTGTTTAAAAAGGGCTGGTTTAATTTTGATGGCGACGGCGTTACATAAAACGGCACGTTTTCAGGATGCATGTTTACCGGATGCCTCCGCTGACATCACCTCAGGGTCGTATCGATTATTCCACTGAAACCCTGTATTGAACAAGTAATCAATAGTCAGACAGCTGACCTTTATAAAGCATAGATGGAACACATCAACATCACATCATGCCTGACAAGCACATCCCATCAACTCACTCGACCGTCAATGTGACATCACGCTATCTACGCCGTCATGAAAACCCTAGGCCCGCCGTACCGGCCTCGCTCTTCACCTGAACGCTGTTTGCGGTAATTAATATATATTCCCAGGCTCTTGTTGCTAAGTACACAAAGAGAACCCGAGGGAGACCAGGAGCACGGTAATTATTAAATTCGCTCTGCCTCGGAGGTTCACAGGGGAACGGTTATCTAGCGCTTCGTTACACACGCGGAAGCTTCGGGGACGAGTGAAGAAACTGACCTTTCATCATTTTCTCTTCTGCCCCGTTCTGGCCCGAGCGCCGACCAGCTCTTTGTCACAATTCGCGTCATGAGACGTTTTATTAGCACAAAACCGCACAAAGGATCCTCAGTGGGCGAACGGGGGTTAAGGCGTTCATCTCTATCGTTGCGCTTCGGGGTTGATTTCCTAGAAAACACAGTTTTTTCCCCCCTCTCTGACTTTCTCTGAAAAGGAAACTCGCTTTGACAAATAGGTGCTTGTGCTTTACACGTGGTTGGGGAAGCGATTTCTTTTGAATGTAAAACTAAATGGCTTTCTAACGTGTAAAAGGACGAGTCAGCATACAGAGATGAGGCGCAGCAGCTCACAACTTGGCGTAGAGCCAACAATCTATCTCCGAACGTCGACAAGACAAAGGAGATGATTGTTGACTTCAAGCGAGCAAAGAGCGACCGTTCTCCGCTGTCCATCGACGGGTCCAAGGTGGAGAGCGTCAAGAGCATCAGATTCCTCGGTGTTCATTTGGCGGATAACTTCACCTGGTCACTCAACACCAGCTCCATCACCAAGAAAGCCCGGCAGCGCCTCTACTTCTTGAGGAGGCTGAGGAACGCTCACCCATCCTGACTATGTTCTATAGGGGGACCGTTGAGAGCGTCCTGTGCAGCTGCATCACTGCCTGGTTTGGAAATTGCACCGTATCGGAACGCAAGACCGTCCAGAAGATAGTGAGCACAGCTGAGAAGATCATTGGCGTCTCTCACGAACATCTACACCACATGCTGCATCCTCAAAGCCCACAATATAGCACAGGACCCCACACATCCCTCACACACATTATTCACCCTCCTTCCATCTGGAAAGAGGTACCGGAGCATTCGGGCTCACAACCAGACTGCTGAACAGTTTCTTCCCACAAGCCATCAGACTCCTCACTAACCACACCTGAATGGACCTCCTGTCCCATAAGCATTCTTGCACGTCATATTTATTGTTATTTGTATTTTGTGTTCTTGCACTAATTATGTCTTTGCACTGTTTGCACTCTGGGTTTGTACTCTACTCCCTCGCTGTTTGCACTAGTCCGCACACTTTGCACTTTATGTGGCCAAGACACTGTCTTAGCTCAATATGTGAGTTCTTTTGTACTGTGTTATAAGCGTGACTCCATGTAGCACCAGGTCCTGGAGAAACGTTGTCTCACTTCACTATATACTGCACAGCTAAATGTAGTTGAAATGACAGTAAAAAGCCANCTGTGTTGTAAGCGTGACTCCATGTAGCACCAGGTCCTGGAGAGACGTTGTCTCACTTCACTATATACTGCACAGCTAAATGTAGTTGAAATGACAGTAAAAAGCCACTTGACTTGACTTGATGTGTTGGCAAAAACAACGGTCTCTGTGGTCATTCCTTAAAGGTCATTAAATGCTGCAAAATACTGTATTTTATGCATATATTTTGTATATACTGTAGACATTATTTTTCCTGACTTAATAACAGCTTTGACAGTTTAGCATCTCAGGTTGCCACCTAGAGTACACTAATATTCTGTATTCAGTCTATAAGTCTTAAATTTGATATTATGTTTGAATTATGTTTGGAGGGCCAAATCTTATAAAATAAACAAATCTTCAAATACACGATGAAATAATGAAATAAATGCATAAATAAATGGTTTATTTCTTTCATTAGTTTGTTTATTTAATTCATTCATTTTTTCAATAAGATAAATAAATCAGTCAATAAATGAATGAATGAATGCATAAATTAATATTTTAATAT